>NC_069137.1:38526083-38826083 GCF_026914265.1 Mya arenaria | reverse complement strand
AGCGGGAATGCCAATGAATGCCTTTATATTAGCAAAAGCGTAAGCGCGAGCTCCTAAATGGCTCAATTAAACAAATAAACAACTACATGTAAATGGATAATCTGTAGATGTTATCGTTACTTATTGCATTGTTAGTTGTTGTGTTCTGCTTAATGGATTTGTGGTTGACAAGGCTGTTTAAAATTATTAAATGTCAGCGATCACAGTTGCGGAGGCATGTTCACTTTAATTTATTGTTTCGTACAAACTTAAGCAAAGAGTTAAACTGACACATAAAAACAAAACAAGTAGAAATTGGTCTATAGCATCTTTTTGAATCATCATATCAAAGAAAATATTTCTCAAAAGTAGCGTAAACTACCTTACACGTGTTGTTGACCTTACAGTGCCGCTGTCGTATTACGTCGCTCTGACTTGCGCTTGTAATGTTTCAAAAGTTTTGATGTTAACACAAACCTCATTTGAAATGCAGCCAAGCGAGAACGATCCGCCTCCGTTTTCGAATGTTTTTAGGAAACAAGACTGGAAGTAACATATACGAGCATGTATTACAATATACATGTTAACCATGGACATAGCATGTATATAATGCACCAATACACATAATTTCAATTTAAACTTAACAAAAAACATTTATTAGAGGTTCTGCAAACCATAATATTTTTTGTTTTATTTTCGGTGTTTGTTTTTGAAGGGAGAATGATGGCACACGTCCCAAATTGTGCATCCATATTACACTTCATGTACATCAACTCCTTAAATCCACCTTTGGTTCTCTCGTTACTTCATGGCCTATTTTCATGGTGTATTTATTTATCGATGGCTGTTACAAGGCTATTCCAATGACTTGATTCATGTCACCGAATACAAAAGAGGTGCAATGAAACGGCAACCTTTCAAATATCAATTCCACCCAGTAAAGCGCATACAATCGGATCAAATATGTTGCAAATAATACTTCTTATCGACTCTTTGCCGACTCAAGCTTGGTTAAACTTTAATTAAAATATTAATAATAAAACCATCATGAGCATTGAAGCTGGCATAAAACGAAAACAAATTTATAAAGATTTCAAATATGATAAGAGAATGCCCACATTAACATTAATTCTACAGAACTGAGAAATATCGAAAAACATCATAGTCTCAATGTTCACTTGTTTTTTTTTTAGTAAATCTGTTGTCCCATTGCATTGCATACCAGGGTAAAAATGCCAAATGCAAATGAAAAGTCGTTATCATTTTTCGGAGTATAAATCACCTTTGCTGACTTCTAATGTGGCACGATTCGACCAATCAAAATGCTTTCCCTTGGAAGATTTACTTACCTGCCCTACTGCACACACTGCCGTTGTATTGCAGTCATGTGTATTGCTGATACTAGGACAGTTGTAACATTCTAGTGCATCTGGAAAAGATATATAATCCTTTCGTGGTAAAAAGAGCATTCTTAAAATCCTACGATATACCGATACTTCCCACAATAAATATTTGTTATTGTTTAACTATCATCAACATCGGAATTTGAGGCACAACCTGATGTCTAAACTCGTACCAATTATGGCGGTCCGAGTATTTGAGGCACAACCTGTTGAAAACTCATCTTTTGTATGGACGTCCGGTTATTTGAAGTACAACTTGTTGTCAAAACTCGTCCTATTTATGGTATACAGCTTATTTGAAGCGTATCCTGTCGTCAAAACTCGTCCTATTTATGAAAGACAGGTTGTTTGAAGCGTATCTTGTCGTCAAAACCCGTCCTATTTATGAAAGACAAGTTGTTTGAAGCGTATCATGTCGTCAAAACTCGCCCTATATATGACAGACAGGTTGTTTGAAGCGTATCCTGTTGTCAAAACTCGTTCAAATTATACCAGTCCCGTTTTTTAAGCACATCATTGTCAAAAGTCGTCATATTTATGGTTGTCCGGCTAGGCTACTTGAAATACAATTTATTGTTAAAACCCGTTCAAATCATAGAAGTCCGGTTACTTGAAGAGCAACATGTTGTCAAAACTCGTCCCAACTATGCCAGTCCAGTAACTTAGCGAGCAACATGTTGTCAAAACTCGTCACAACTATGCCAGTCCAGTAACTTGAAAAGCAACATGTTGTAAAAACTCGTCCCAACTATGCCAGTCCAAACACTTGAAGAGCAACATGTTGTCAAAACTCGTCCATACTATGCCAGTCCAAACACTTGAAGAGCAACATTTTGTCAAAACTCGTCCCAACTATGCCAGTCCAAACACTTGAAGAGCAACATGTTGTCAAAACTCGTCCAAACTATGCCAGTCCAGTAACTTGAAGAGCAACATTTTGTCAAAACTCGTCCAAACTATGCCAGTCCAGTAACTTGAAGAGCAACATTTTGTCAAAACTCTTCCAAACTATGCCAGTCCAGTAACTTGAAAAGAAGCATTTTGTCAAAACTCGTCCCAACTATGCTAGTCCAGTAACTTGAAGAGCAACATGTTGTCAAAACTCGTCCAAACTCTGCCAGTCCAGTACCTTGAAGAGCAACATTTTGTCAAAACTCGTCAAAACTATGCCAGTCCAGTAACTTGAAGAGAAACATTTTGTCAAAACTCGTCCCAACTATGCCAGTCCAGTAACTTGAGAGGAAACAGGCTGTCAAAGCTTGTGCCAACAATTCAAGACCGGTTATTGGAAGGTTAACCTGTTGTAAAAAGTCGTCCTAACTATGGTAGTCTGTTTTGAAGCGCAGCAAGATTACTAAACTGGCTCCAATTGACCTTACGACAGGATTTGATTGACAGGTCCTATCAGCCAATTAGAATGTTGGGCTGATAAGCCGTGTTGCTATCCGCCATTTTGTCCGTCAAACTGACCAGAGTCCGTCATATACATGCGCTGGCAATTCCTCGCCTTTTTAAGTATTATGGTAAAAAGGTGTTGTCATGGCACTTGTAATTCGGATACAAGGTAGCCAGGCCGACTAAAGATGGCTTACAATTCGTTCCGTATTCGAAACCAGCGAGTTATTTAGAAAAATGCAAGTGCTGTATCAAACTCTGTGGAAGACCTCATCAACAGCTGAACTTGGAAATTTTGAAAGATCGTTCAAAGGCGAAACATCTATACGTCTGTACAAAAGTATTTTTTTAACAAAACTACTTATTTCAATCCGCTCAAAATTTATTTAATACTGAAATTGTCCGTGCATGACCTAAATAAGTGTTACTATTTTTAAACTATAAACATCGTACATTTATGCTTTGGCTTGTGTTGTCAAATCGGCATTAATGGCCATTTAATATCAGGTTTAACATGGACACGATTGATTTCATTCAAGATAGAGGTATTTTTGTTGATACCGTTATGTAGTTTTTATAAACTGCTTTGCTTTCAAAGTAAATCAGGAAATATCGTACAACTAAATTTTTGTCCGAACCATCGCATGCTTCCAAATCTCATCTACTCGTATGGTTCCTATGTAAACAATGGCTTTTGTAGCTGTCATTCCGACACATTTCATAGATTTCTTATTTTCATATCAGCACTTTGTCGACGGGAAATCCAATTAAGAAAACCCTGACCCTCAAGCAGCTACTGTATTTGACCAGCTCACACCAGCTCGGCCTCCTCCAAAACTCAGATAAATATTTGAGCCACCAAAAAACCCGAGAACAGATCGGTCTGAATCGTTAAGGTATTATTTTCTGTATAAAACAATTTATTTCACTGTACATTTAAATCAATTATTATGTTCATTAGAACTTGATTCTGCCAAACATGTGCTGTAAAGACTTAGACTTATTATGAATAAAGAACAAGTCAAACATGTACATATTTTCATTGTTATTCTTATATTTTGGGCCATTTACGTAAATCTACAATATTTAATGATAGTTCATCTAATGTTCAGAGTCCGGATCACACGCACACTCGATTAACAGTATTCTTAAAGTTGCACTCTCACATAATTCTAGTTTGACACTTTTTGTCTCAGAATCGGCTTATTTTGGCATTCTTTAAAATAAGACCTAATATATAAATCACAAAGCAAACTTCTATATTTATTTAATAAATCTGATATTAAATATGCAACAACTGGTGTTATACTCCAGAACTGAAGCTAACATCATAGAGGTACATCCATCCAAGAATCCATCAAAAAAAACATGCTGAACAACTTCAAGAACTCTCTTCAAAAGACCACACTTTCCTGAAATAAATAAAAGATGCCAATATTAAAATAAATCAGTTACATGTATTGTTAAATATTTTAATACTAGCTGTAAATGCTACTGCCTTTGATGTTTGCTTTCTACATGTATATCATAATGAAATATTGACAAGATACTAGCTAATGTTCTGTGGTTGTTGTTTTTCTCTGGACAAATAGTCCATTACTTTTGTACAGCAAAGTAAAACTAAATGTTATAAAAAGCTTTAAAATAGGTCCTACCGATTATTTGTAAAACTTGTCATCACCGGTTTTCTCTTGCGGTTGACATTGCCTGGACTGGCAAATATCATGTGTGTGTGTGGGGGGGGGGGCGGTTTCCGGTCTTATGCTAGGTCCCCTGTGGCGGTAGGCTTGTTGAAGACAATTATAAGTGGACTTCCTTATCTCCATCAATCAGAATACTTTAATGGTGTCAACGGTAAATAGCAGGAGACCCTCCACCAGCCTTAACCGGTAAATGGGGGGAGGGTAGTGTGTGTGGGTTAGAACTAGCTGCCCGGTCAGCTTAGTTGGTTAGAGCGCCGGGCTAGTGTTCTGGTGGTTGTGAGTTCGAGCCCCACACCGGGGGCACTTTTCCTCCCAGGTCTACTTTTACAGCCAGAGTGTGTGAACATGTTCCACAATTTCTGTAAGAACAAAAATCAAAGCATGTGAATGTTTGAGCAATGCAAATGTTACAGATTGGTATCACCCACGATTGTCACTTGTCAACTATTACATTATTATTCATAAGGGGGAGTGTTCAATCGCTTAGAACTGAAACTTTTTATGCATAACCCCAATAAACCATTTCTGCTCATACTATAGAATACAAGGTTATACTGTATAGCCACAGTGGCTTAATGACAAAGGCTCATTAAAGTCACAATAAAAAAATTCAACTAGCCAAAATTATATTTTATACATACTTGAACATGTATATCATCATTATAATACATTGCCATAAACATAAAATGAGATTTGAAAAAAAAAAATACCCTATACTGTAATATGAATACACCTATACTGTATACTGTTTCATATTACAGTATAGGGTGTGTTTTTTTCAATGTATTATATTGATGATATACATGTTCAAGTATGTATAAAATATAATTTTGGCTAGTTGAATTTTTTTATTGTGACTTTAATGAGCCTTTGTCATCAAGCCACTGTGTGTATAGCTGGCATATAACTGTTATTTAATGTCACTTCCGGGTTCCCCATTCGGGCCATTTATGATTTACTCATATTGTGCGATGATTTAATCTTTGTTTCAACAATACTGTAAGAAGGACCGGTGTTAAACTAACCCTTGTTTGCATTTACAGTATGCGTGAACACACACGCTTTTCCTTTGTATCGATGTTGACAACATGGCGGCTATCCGATTTTCTCTGACTTGGATAGATTTCACCCCGTAAATGTTAGATATCGTCATTTTCTAAAGATATATCGAGCCTTCCGATGTAGCAGCCAGTTACAAATTCCTTTGACTTCTATTTTTTTCGCATTGTAATGTCACATTTATGATAATTTGTCAGGAATATCGGAAAGCGAAACGACGCGAGACGCCATTACTTCCTCGTTTGTTTGACGGACATAGACACATAGAGTTCGCTCCCTTGATATCAGGGGGCGTGGCTTAGAAGCCGCTGTCGTAAGGTCAATTATGGCAGTCCGGTGATTTGAAGCGTAGCCTGTTAACAAAACTCTTCGAATTATACAGCCCTTAAAGAGTAAAAAAGCACTTACCCGTTATGACGAAAATACAAGCAGCAAGTAACACAAAGGACGCTGAAATAGAAATTTAAGTATGCCTACAGAGAAAATACATGATAGCAATAGAAGAAAATATCTCAAATGATTGTATATATTTTATATCATATATATAATTGTTTAAAGGAAAATTGTTTGATTCTGTGTAAGAAAGCTATATGTTGACAACCAAAAGTTTTGTGTCCAAAGTGGCGTATCCACGTGATAAATATTTGCTATTGGTTGTCGCGGGGTGATATAGATTGCGGTCTTACACTGAAACAAACGTTTTGTTATTCATTATATGCCTAAAGGATATGGAGTAGCTTTTTAGAAAAGTGCTTAACATCACTCGAAGCTGCCGTACTTAAAAGTGTGTCTCATGCAACAGTGAGATATCATGTCTATTTTATTGATACATCTAAATCAATAGCATCGGAAAGCATTAACTCTTACCTGCTCTCTATAATTGACGTCAGCTTATGTTAAAAATTATTTTAAGTTTAATAAGTTTTTCGAAAATTCTGATTTATGATTTAAAGTTTAAATGTAAATTATTTTCGATGATCAAACCAAACATAAAATATTTTTTTAAATTTACCGAATGCAATGAATGTCATTTCCAACACCACTTCTCGATTATGAGAAGAGAATGAATGAGAAAAACTAGATAAACTAATCGCCGCACACCATATGCTTATCTTCACACGATTCAGATTTGACGTTAAATGCAAGCTCTACTTAAACGATTGTTTAGGTCATGATGGTATGGAGTTCCGTTAGGGCCATCGTGTATTCCACTTTACATTTAACATAATGATACAATTATTTTGGCTGAACTAGGTCTAAAGCAGTATACATGCCATCTTTTGGCTGTCGACGGTGTTAACCGATAACATTACTTTTCTTCTTTTAGCGACTGCTGTCCGTAAATTGTCTGAAAGATTTATATGACTTACGTAGTTATAAATAATCAACATCATGACAGTCAAATAATGAAAATTATGACCAGTTTAACCATTTTTGATCTGTTGTTGTTCTTTCAGATCATGTAGCAGTGCCCAGCTTTCTGCAAGATATACAACCGAAGCATCCGTTATTGTATTCGATGTGTTCAAATTGAACGGAGGCAAAGCCTACAACCCACACACTGGAATAATCACTGCCCCATTCAAAGGATTGTACACATTCACAGTGTATATTTTGAAGATATCCATCGCACAGCTTCTTATTAGACAGATGTTTGCCTCAGTAATAACGACAACCATGTGTCCATCGGTACAGTAGACATAAGCTTTGCTGATAATATAAACACACGTACCTTCCTGGCAGTGTAACTGTGGTGGTACATTTGAATCGAGGTGATCGTATATTCGTAACGCATTTGGAGTGTTAAGATTTGTTTACAGGTTACCTAATCGCTGAAGTTTTCTGAGTGTGTCTGTCATCCAGCTATTTCTAATAAATAATGAATCAAAATAATTATTTGTTTTGTATCATCGTTTGGAAAGGAATGTAAAGGACATTAGTCTTTAAATTGAACAAACATTTCAATAGGCTTAGTTGAAATCATCTTCGTTGACCATACTTCAATAAAGCTGGGAAATTTTGGGCGAAAATATAATTAATCCTTTAAAAAAGATAAGTTTCAGACTGCTGGACCTAGTTTAAACGGTTCAATAATATAAAGTTGAGTAAATGCAGTTTCAAAGTGTGTTTTACTGTATTGGTTCGGACAGTTTGTTTATTATTCTCAACAATACAATACACAATATAGGGATGAGCCAAGAGGTCAAAATAGTAAGCAAACACCCTGTTTGGAAGCACGAGGTAGGAGACTAATATGCATTGAACAAACTTTTGAATGCATAAACCAGTATATATAAATATATATCCTATATATAGGAATTGTTCATTGAAAACAGGAATTGTTCATTGAAAACAGAAATTATTCATTGAAAAAAGGGATTATTCATTGAAAACAGGAATTGTTCATTGAAAACAGGAATTGTTCATTGAAAAAAGGAATTGTTCCTTGAAAACAGGAATTGTTCATTAAAAAAAAAGAAATTGTTCATTGAAAACAGGAATTGTTCATTGAAAACAGGAAAGTACATTGAAAACAGGAATTGTTCATTGAAAACAGGAAAGTACATTGATGACGTTTATTGTACGATTTGCAGTAAAATGAACAATGATAATGAACCGCAATTTAAAATATCCCTCAAAAGAAAAAAAATAACCAGATGCTCTTCGTAATATGGGGGAATTAAATAATATATTTATTGTACTGACTATTTTTAGACCCGTTAGTGGAAAGTTCGAACATGAATTATTTTCTTTTTTTTTAAATCAAACTGGCTACAGGCAAATAACAACTGCATAATCAGAATATAGCGATCCGTGCAAAGCGGATTAATATTAAAACATGAAAAGAGACAAACTTTCATGCAGTTTTAGAATATATGTTGGTTATCGATAACCTTTATAGACTAGCAGATCGGCGTTTTTTTATTCAGCGTTGACATTGACAAGAAACACACACACACAAATATTCGAAGCGGCAAATTTGTATTGACTTAAATATGTTACACTGCACATATACTTCGATATGAAGAATACAAGCTTTTTTAGCTTTTTTTTAGAACAGAACGTTGTTCTAATCGCCACGAGTCAATCTTTATTAAATTGTATTATGAATCTCAAGACATGAAAATTAGGAGTGTCATTGATAAGGATATACATGTTGTAGAATTTTCAAATCTACAGTAATAGTGTAAATGTTGACAAAGAAGGCAATAAATTAGAATAATGAATAGGCAACACACTGTCGTATGTTGGCTTACTGTCAACAATTACTTTAAATTTGAGAGTATGTTTTATCGTCGTCCTCAAGCTTGAAGGTGATAGGGGTAAAACAACTGGAGTGGAGGTATACCTTTAAAGATGCACTCTTACTCCCACATTAGATTAACCACATTTAATACTATTGTTTATATATTCCAAAAAGGATGAATAATTGTCGAAAACAATGGATCTTATAAAGGATACCGAGTTTAATTTGAATGAAATGTGCATAAAACACGGTATTTCTACCTTAAGAGACTATGGTGAATCACAGTAAATATTTTAGCATTCACCAATCATTTATTATTTTTGCGTTTTCAGCTATTAAATACACGGTTACAATCTTGTTATCAGTAATACATATTTTCCATAAATTTTCGCATGTACATATTTTACGTTGATTTTCTAAAGGCATTCGATAATTGTTTACACCAGGAATTATGGAAAAGTCTTGAAAGAAAGGGGCTGTTACAAGAAACTAGTGTAATGAAAATACTACAAAGTATGTATTCACAGCTTACATCTTGTGTTAAAATTACAGACAATGCATCCGGCATGCGAGTATTAAGTGAATTCTTCACCATAAGCAAAGGTACAAAACAGGGCTGTGTAAGCAGCACGATAATATTTAACTTGTTCATTAACGATCTTATCAAATTATTAAATACCAAGTGTCAAGGTGGAATATTTATCTCGGAATATACTGGTGAACTATACTCATTACTTTTCGCCGATGACGTTGCGTCATTTGCCGACACAGCATTGAAGCTTCAGCGTGAGATCAACGTAATCAGCGAATTCTGCTTGACCACCGGTATGGAGATTAACTTAGACAAATCAAAGATAATGGTCTTCAGAAATGGTGGTCCGTTGAGACATTATGAAAAATGGACATACCGTGATAATCCTATAGAGATCGTAAACTGTTACAAATATCTCGGTGCTTATTTTACTCCTAAATTGTGTTGGACAAAAACGAAAGAAATATTATCCCTACAAGCAACCAAAGCCGTGAATATGATTTATAAATATCAACGAACATTCGGATATTTTGAATACAATGATATTTTCAAATTATTTGACACTATGGTGAAGCCGATACTTATGTATTCGTCTGAACTGTGGGGATATGAAATAAACCGTTTTTGTGAGAAAATACATGTGCAGTTTTGTAAACGCGTAGCTTCATTAAATAGAAACGTAGCGGACCTATTTGCCCTCTCGGAGTGTGGACGCTATCCTTTGTTCGTTTCGACCGCACATCGATGTGTTAAATATTGGACATTACTGACCCAGATGAGTGACAACCGCTACCCTAAACAGTGCTTCATCATGCTGCGACAGTTAGACGCGGCTGGAAGAATCACATGGGCAACCCACATCAAAGCGCTTTTATACCGATACGGATTTGGATATGCATGGGAAAATAACGGTGTAGGAAATGTAGATGCATTTTTAACACTTTTTAGAACTAGACTTATTGACTGCAGTAAACAGGACCTGTTACATAATATAAGTGCATCTCCGAAAGCCTTGTGTTACAAGATTTACAAACTTAGCATTGACGTTGAACCCTATTTGCTAATTAAATTACCGTACGTGCTCAAAAAATCGCTAGCGAACTTTAGATGCTCGAGCCATGATCTCATGATTGAAAAAGGAAGACATATGAACATTGAAAGAGACGAACGGTTTTGTAAATACTGTGCAACACGATCCATATTAACTGTAGAAAATGAAGTGCACTTCATGATTGACTGCCCGTTATATAGCGATATTCGCGACCAGTTTTTAACTTTTATAAACATTTCTCATCTCAACAGCAGAGATGCGTTTCAAAAAATTATGTCTGATAATAATAGGCATAATATATTGCTAACAGCTAAATATATCACAGCTGCCTTTAAAAAGCGCAACCAATATTGTAGCTTGTAAACTGATATATACTTTCAAGGAAATGCAACTTGTAGTTATACATTTGTCTGCTTTATTTAACCCATGTGTAAATACCAAATGTCTGTTACATAACAAAATCTTAAGTTATATAATCAATGTTACAAATCGATTATCTATGTGATTACATAAATGATCATATAAATAGCTTGATACTGTAGAGAACGTGTACTTTTACCATAAACATTATTGCATCGATTATATATCTATCTAATTTTGTATATATGCTTGTACATAAATATTTTGTTTATTCATTATCTGTACTTTGGAATGTGTTAACCAATGCGTAAAAAATCAATCGAATTGTGTAAATATGTTTATACACGACATCACTCTATATACTGCATGATATTGTATGCTTGTATTATGGGCTGGAGGCCTTATATATTACAAATAAACGACTACTACTACTACTACTACTACATAAATACATAAATTAGTAAGTAGTTTAAGGTTTATCGGTCAAAATGTATGTTTGTCATACATGTGTATTTATTGGTTTCCAGTAAGAGTGTAACACTAAATTATTTACAGATATAAATAGTTAACTTAAAAAAGTTGAAAAAATGTATTGTCAAGGTTTAAACACAACGGAGCCTGGCCGTTTCTTGATAGTTAGCCCTCGTGATCGAAACGTCCCTTAACTCATAATTCGGTTATCCTACGCATGCATCTCCGATTATAACGGATAAAACGGTTATGATTTTAATCGATGTAAAATAGTATTTGAATTGCCTTTAGTTTTCATTTTTTTAGAATGACTACTAGTGATTATACGTACTTTTGGCATTCACGAGAAAAAAACATCTTTTACGGAAACAATTAAGTTTTTCTCTCTTTTTTAGTTTTTAAAAACATCAAAAATTTGATTATTAACTGAAAGCTTTTGAGCAAAGACGTAAAACCAGAAGTGACTTTATTTATTTATTTTAAATTCCCGTCTGAGAAAAGGGATAACAGTATTAAAAACAACAACCACAGTGAACTCGTATTTCGATCAACCCACTGTTAAAAAGTTGAGTTTAGCTTAGTTTAAACATATTTTATTCAGTTCGTATATATAAAAATAACAGTACAGCAATAGTGTGATGAAATGGATCGGAAAACAAGCAATGTAATTGCTTATACTAATTCCTTTCCATGTAGAAGTGTACAGTTACGAATTGCATAGAAAAGTCAGTGTATGATGTGAACAGTATGACGAAAGATATTAGTTTAATAAATGTTCAAACTATTTTTTACATTTAATTTGAATGTTTTGGAATAGTAAGATAAATATAAAAAAGACAAACAAACAAAGAGAAAGAAAAAAATAAAAAAAATATTAAGTTTACCTTCAATTAACAGTTCGTTTTCATTCATCCACCGAAAAACATGAAATGAAATTACAAAGTTTTGGCAACATTCCGGAGTTATACTAGCACCTATGCAATATATATAATTTTGTTTGACAGTTATTATGTGAACCTCGCTGTTTGTGCCTTATCAAATTTGATGACCAACAAAACGGAGCAAGATAAAGCCGCTAACATCGTGCACTTAAAATTTCAGAAGGACAATCAGTTATTCATGGACTATTTTATTTTAGGTAAATATAATGTATTTTACCATCGCTGTGATGAAACATTGTTGTTTTAGAGATATATATGTTTAAATTAGGTAAATAATAATGGGTAATACAAATTCATTGGAACACTGTGTAGTATTGCAGATAACAGACTGTATATATGTGTATGCCTGTTATATTGGGAAAATATACCTATCTGATCAAGTCATATTTTACAATAAAAAATAATCAAGATAAATTGTAATGTTTGTCTTTGTTGTCTTTTCAAGGATTGCTCAGTCTGCTTGTAGCCAAGAACAGTCCTTTTACAGGTAAAATAATTCTACATAGGGCAATTTTTGGTTTCCATGTAAAATAGCAACGTATTATAAGTATCTTTC
This sequence comes from Mya arenaria, assembly GCF_026914265.1. Classification (NCBI taxonomy): domain Eukaryota; kingdom Metazoa; phylum Mollusca; class Bivalvia; order Myida; family Myidae; genus Mya; species Mya arenaria. The sequence continues at coordinate 38,813,386 of NC_069137.1, read as the reverse complement.
CCAATATTTTTTATTGAACTTAAATACAATGAATTCATTTTTGAAAAACTCTTTGAAATATTAGCATTGCTAATTTTGAGGTTTTGTTTAAGTTTGAAAATATATTAGGAAAACCTTTTAATGTGGAAATTATCTGGGTCTGATCGAGCATTTGGAAGCGAATTAACAATGGAATAGAACATGTTTTTATTGCTGATTTTAAGCACACGTTAACAACCTTGACGTGTACATTGAGTCTAACCAGACTAAATTTGTAAGTGTGTCAAGTGTTTATCCACCATAAGGGTTTTTCTGTAAGCCACGAAAACGTCTGACAAAATACTTATTATAAAAACAGAATGTATTGTTTGAACTGTTATTTAAAACAAGTTTGACGTTTTCATAATTTCCTGAAGATAAAGTAGATGGAGAAATGCTGATTTAATAGAATTGAACGGATTATAAAACCCTTAATACTTTCTATGACATTTCACTCTTTGTTGTGATGCTGTTTTAACTTGTACAAACTTATGTATGTTCTAGATGCTTTACAATGCTACAGTTGCAAGAATATCGCCAATGTCAATGATTGCAACACATCGGTTGAATGTGAAGTTGGGCAGGTAATATGGTATTATAAATAATACTTAATCTTTGAAAGTTACTACTTCTTTTAGAAAACAACAACAGAAATTATTACCTATACAAAACAAATACTACTACTTTCACTACCTTCGCCATTGCCACAGCCACCATAAACATCAGTATTAAATTATGTGGTTTATTTTGTCAATGGTAAGTGGACTTTAGCTGAAAAGTACAATCAAAACAAATACATGAAATAACAATTGCTTCACACAAGTTCATTTCTTATCGTTCGCATGTTCTTTTAGTCTTGCATTCTACAAACAAACGGTGGCAACAACGGATCGTATTTGCTTGGATGTGTTGACAATCAGGTATATATAGCATCTTTATTAATTCAAAGTGAAATTTCAACCGTTATGTCAGTCTATGCATATAACGTTTTAATCTAGACTTCTAAATCTGAAGTTGTATATGACGTCTCGCAATCATTTATCATATTCACCCTAAAACAAAACATTCTGATAATGTCTCTTATTCTTCATTAGGACACGTCAAAAAATGAGATAATTTAATTGCTCTTAATCTTCACATTTTTACTTGTAAACATAAAACATTTGTCATTGCTGATTATTATATATATGATTGCAAAATGAATGGAGCATACTTTGAAAATAACATGATTTTAGTTATTTACTGCATTTTCTTTAAAAAACAACAACAATAAATTATTATTATAATTGAACTTGTTAGCATGTAATTATAACGGTGATATTTACCACATAGAAGCAAAGGGTGTGTACCCTGGTTTCCTAGCCCATATTAACAGCCGCTTGAGAGTCTTTGACGATTTTGGATTTGGCGACTCTACTAAGGGAACATAATGAGTGTCCGAATGTTAAAGAAGTTCCCTTAACGCGCATTATTGTTGCTACCTTGTTCCTCCATCAGCATAACACCACACATTCGCGTAATGTTCATCACGCCAAAGAGCGTGATTAATATAAAGATGGATGATGTATTGTGGAACAAATAAAATGTTTTTACACCCTATTAGCAATGTTCTGCCACCGGTATAGTGAACGCAGCAATTGTTGGTCGTTCTGTCTTTGACAATGGGCGACGAGCAGAATCGAGAGATGCTTCTGCATGTCATGAATGCTGTTCAACGAATCACTGCAATGTCGGCTTATGTCAGCATCATATCCGTGAGTTTATCTCATGTATTCTCTAAAAAGCATCATGAAATATAAAGCCATTCTATTGCAAAGTCATCAAATATTGGTTTCCAAATTATATTTATACCTTATGTTATTAATATATCGATATTAACCATTGTATTGTGTGAATTCAATGTATTGCATTTATATATGATAAAAGTGTTTACAAAAATAAATGACAAAAGAAAGGTTCATCTTCCATATTCGTTTTGTTTTAAGGTGTTTCAAATAAATGTACATACCTAATTTATTTTTACGGACGGCTTTGAAAGAAGGTACCGGCATCAGCATTTGTCAGTATTAAATTTCTTATGTTCTGCTGATAATATTTTGTTCTGAAATGTAAATTAAAACGCCAGGTGGCCACAAACACCCCCATTATTGAGCCCTCAGCCCAGTTACGCAACCACATAATATATAAGTAATATACCAATCTGTTGCATTTTTAGCTTCAGATTGTGTAGACTCTCCAGGCTTTGACTGCGCTAGAATGAACACCATTCTCAACTTTTGTCAAAATAAAGACCAGGCAAAGTTGGTTTGTCCAAATTTCTGTGGCCTATGTGACTTGGGTATGTATTTGTTATTTTTTTCCAAATGCTTCTTCATTTCAAGATTATTGGGATTGGTTTTATCAGGCTAATTTCCCTTATATGGTTAATGATTAGATGCTTTAATTAAATATGACGTGGCGACGTAAGCTCCAACCTGGACCGTTAGTATTCTACTTATGTACTTATTTCGGGAAAAACGTATCCTCAGTATTTTGTTACGTTAGTATACTTAAATGATTTAATAAAATAACTATAATATTGAACAAAAAGACAGTTGATAAAGAACAAAACAACTTAGTATATACAATATCCATACAAAATATGTCTGTCATTGTCTGATTAGTGGACGGAAATTGGGCTGATTGGTCCATTTGGAGCGGATGTGACGTCACATGCGGAAGCGGCACACAGTCACGTGACCGCACATGTACAAATCCTGCTCCAGAACATGGCGGACTAGATTGTATTGGTTCAAATACAGAAACAAAGGCATGCATCATGATCCCTTGTCCAAGTGAGTCCACTCTGACATATTCCCTTATTTGTCACCTACCATTTTCCCAAATCTTTATGTTAACAACGATCTTTTAAAAAAAATTTGGATATATTATGTTAAACTGTTGTTATAGTACCCAAGAATAAACTTTAAGTTTTTTTGCCAAAGGAGTACGCCGCGGGAAAAGTGGTATTTTGCAACGATAAGTTGCTAAAAACATATATTGATAGTAATCTTTTTAGTTTCGGGTACCAAAACCCACGTATGTCATTATTTACGTGTTACTGGCATTCAATGTTTATTTAAACTCTTTAAGAAGTTAATGAATTTTTCAAGGTACAATAATTGTCTGTAACATGTATTCGGTGCATCTGCATTTCATTATCAACCAATCGAAACGTATTTTTCTGTGTGTTTGAACACGTCAAGTCTAAAGAGCATTCATTATCGGACACTAGCGGTGCATAGCCTTGGCATATTGTAAACGTCATAGGTAACGATGGCAGGTTGTATAACGTTATACTACAGTTCACGGCGGTTGGAGCCTCTGGTCACCATGGGGATCATGTTCAGTCACGTGCGATGTTGGAATCCAGAGGCGTGACAGGTCCTGTTCAAACCCATACCCTGCATTGAATGGTGATCACTGCTTTGGGGAGTCCAGAGATGACAGGATTTGTCAGGAGACGGCGTGCGCAAGTAAGCTTTACTGATTTCATATCTCGCTTTTAAAAATGTACACGGATGAAATTACACAGGTTAATGCTAGTACGGACAATGTTAAGGGACAATGTTTATATACAACTGTTAGTTTGCTTGGTTTGTATTTCCTGTTTGAAAATAACGGAAATGTCTATAAAAAAGATGTAACGATGAAACAATTATTATCAGATTTTCCCCATTTGTTTTAAAAAATACGACCTTGCAAAACTTCTTTTTTTGTTTCGAAAACCCGTATCGTGAGTATTGCTTACATTTTTAAGGAAGTTTATTGTATCAGTATTTGTCTGGTTCAAAGCTGAAATAGAAAATCTATTTGTCGTTGTATTATTCGCAAGGCCTAAACACAATTTACACATAAAAACAAGTGCATGAAATAAACTAAAAAGAAGACATAAAAATACACACTGTAACATAGAACTTTGAGATAACTAAATTTAAGAAGTATGCATAATAATAGTTATGTATGCATGATGCAGTTTTTTCTGATATACTTTTTGAACCAACCATTGTACATTTGAATGAAAAAGTATTACAAATAAGACTAAAACACATGACTTTTATCATTTATTACTAAATAAGAGCGTTCCGACGTTTTAACCTTACTTAAATGGGATAAAAAGCTGTTGAATAGACAATTATTCAACAAAAGTGCATACGCCATTTACAGTGTGTGTATACCACGTGATAAATTACGTCATATATGCTACGTTGGGCAACATTTTGCTGAAAATGAATACTTAAAACAAAGATAACTTTTCTTTTATTAAACTATTTTAAGTGAAACAAAGGGCAGTCTCATTGTGTTCATTTTAAGCAAAATGTTGCCCAACGTGAAGAAATAGTGAAGTTATCTTTGATTAAAGTCTTCATTCGAAGCAAAATATTACCTTCCCATGTAGCATTAATGACACAATTCATCACGTGGTATATACACACACTGATCTAAACCGTAGAAATTAAAAGGAATCCTGCAACACAACAGAATGAAGTGTTATAAAAAAGAAAAAATATTTTGCCATAACAATAATATTACCGATAAGGTATCACCAACAAATGTATTACTAAAAATCGTTATAAGGTAGTTACATGTTAAAATGGATCTAAAACTAAACATAATGATAAAAGTTATAATGATAACAATACCTTTTATATTGATGGTAACACATAGACTAAATAACTTATTTGCAATATCACCATCATAAAAATACAACTGCAATGCAAATCAAATACAAACCAAAAAAACACACAAAACACACACATATACGCGCGCACGCCGCACGCATACACATCTACATATTTGACATTGAAGAAAAGGAAAGTTAAACGAACAGTATAATATATAATCTTGAACAAACATATCTACGATATAAAAAATATTATTTATAACAACTGCGTTAAGTGTTTTTTTGATATGCATGCACATATAATAATATAAGTATCTAACGTTTTCGAACTCAACAAACTTGCCAAATATTAATGTTATTAAAGCTTAAAAATAGCAATTTAAATTACAAATGTTCAAGAATATAAAAGATGTTTTAACAAATAATTGGATCTGTTTAAAGAACTTCTGAATTTTGCTTAATAATATAATTCAACCGCAAGTTTAATTTTATAATAAAAAAAAACGATTTCTCATATTTGTAAATCAGCTATAACCAACTATTTACAAGAGGCTATTAACGGGATATTGAGGTGCTCCACGGATTACGAATGAAAAATACCCATACATACACGAAAATAAGCATAAAACACACATTGGTTACTTTCAATGTAAGATCGTATGTATTTTATTTCTTTTGTGATCATATTTTATCTTCTATGACCACTTTTGGAATAAAAAATCACATTACAATGAAATATATCATACAAATTATGCACCAATCAATTGGTACCACGCCCCCCCCCCCACCAGGTCCGGGGGTATACCGGGGGAAATGGGCCGTGTTTTTACTTTTCATGTGAACCCGCAGTGCCGAGTGAATGAGGTGGTTTTCGCTACGAAATTAGCGGGAAATGAACCTTACCTATGTATTCCGGGGTGCCGGGGCATTTGGCCGGGATTTTACTACCAGTATGTCCACGGAGGACGGGGAGATTGTACCCGGGATTGGCTGGACCGAAAGTCAAAGTCCCCGCTATTCCCCGGACCTGGGGGCCGTGGTTACAATTGACTGGTGCATTATAACTCTCGATTGTTTTTAAAGTAACTTCTTTAAATTTAGACGGCGGATGGTCTTCTTGGGAGACGTGGTCATCATGCGGTGTGACATGTGGTGGAGGACGTATTACACGACAACGCTACTGTAACAATCCCCCGCCTTCCTTACTTGGGAACGATTGTCGCGGGAAAGGAGAGGAATACACTCTCTGCAACACCCATGCATGCACAAGTGTGTAAACATCTCCATGCGTTTGTGCTTTTTGTCCGGAATTAATGTCATTCTAGCTTCGGCGTCAGTACATATTTACAAAGTGAAACAATAATTGGACTGAATGCCTTTGCAAAATATCATAAAGAAGAAGTTTATATATTTCAGCATTATATCTATAAGATTAACCGGTTACGCGATCAACGTAGTTGTTTTGTATCGGTACAGGTACTTTCCTGCTTACGCAACCGCTGTGCCTTAGCGGTAAACACGTCATCTAACATTTTCGGGGACGACGGTGTTCACCGATCAGTTTTCATTCTTCGGACGACTGCTGTCTGTATATGGTCAAAACGACTTCATTTGTTTTCGTAGCAATTAATCATTTACATCATGACAGTTGAACGATTGAATTTTTCTTTCATGCTTTTCGATGAAATATGGAGTTTTATCAGTGGAATAACAACAGTGATATTTTCACTGTATTTTCACGTTGTCAATGTGAAATAAGAAGTGAAAATATCAACTTTCATAACTACTTTAAAATTCCATTGTAGTTACTTCCCCTTGATCGAAACAGAACTCCTCACTTTGACCCAGAAAATGTTGGCAAAAAAAAAGTATTTCAAAAAATGTTACACAAGTTAAAAGACAGATATGTTTGGAAATTAACAACTTACCGTTTATTAGAAAAATGCTTATCCCGTTTTCCAAACGTTTTCTTTATCTTGAAGCTGAATGTTCGAACATTTGTTTTCATATCAAACAAATTACAAGGAAAACAACTGTTCGAGCATAAATAGAATGTTATATCATCGTTCAAATGTATTTTGAACTGTTTGACGTTGCAATACGTAAAATCAACTTCCCGGAAAATTCACACAACAATTTACAGATTAACTGATTGTTTTTACCCCACCCACGCCTCAAAATTTGTCAACAACCTAGCGTCATCCTCATCATTACCTGAAATACGACATGTCTTCAAGCGAAACGGATATTTAACTATAAAAAAAGGAATATCAGAGAACTTTTTCTCATCCAACCGGAAATAGAAAATTGACAGCCACGTCACCATCTATTAAAAGTATAATTTTGCGTAAGGTAGCGGCGTAAATAACCCCTTTTCAAAAAGGGGGAAATTAAGAAAATAAATTAAAATACAATAAAACTCGTTAAAAAAGAAACATAAAATTTGTTTATTTTATTGTTAGAACGTATTTAATTTCAATCGTGAAAATATGTTACTTTATGACACTCCTGAAATAAAATACACTGAAATAAACAAATATCCTCTATATATTTTATAACCATTTTAACCACGTTTAAATATCTATGTTGTTGTTTTTTCAGATCATGTAGCGTTCAGTGCCCAGCTATCTGCAAGATATACAACCGAAGCGTCCGTTATTGTTTTTGATGTTATCAAATTGAACGAAGGCCAAGCCTACAACCCACACACTGGAATATTCACTGCCCCATTTAATGGAATGTACACATTCGCGGTATATATTCTTGAAGATAACCCTCGCACAGTTTCCGATTGGGCAGATTTTTACCTTCGCAAAAACGACGACCATGAACCCATAGGTGCAGTTGACATCAGCTTTTCTGATAATTCAAACGCACTTTTTCTTCCTGGCGGTATTACAGTCGTTGAGAATTTGAATCGAGGTGATCGTATATTCGTAACATGCATTGCGAAGGGAAAATTTGTCCATGGCGGACCATTTTCAAAGTTTTCTGGCTACCTAATTGCTGAAAATTAACTATGTTTGTCAATTTCCCAGCTATTTCTTATTAATTTTCAAACAAATGGATTACTTGCATTTCTTCGTTTTGGAATAAATTTAAAGAAAATTTACGTTTGTACTGCACAATGTTTGCAAAGTCGTTTACGCTTCTATTTACGCTTTGTTGTCTCTGACAAAAAGAAGGCATAGGTTTCGGTTAAAATTATCATTGTACCCTTAAACAATATATGTAACAAATCAGCCATCGTATCTCGCAAATGCTCCTGTATTAACTCAGAAAGTCACGTGATTTTTTCCGATAAAATGCCATGATATTTTCACTGCTGTTATACTCATGCAGGGAGTTATAAATGTCGATGCTTTTGCTTCTTTGATAGATTTTGGTTCCCCGTGTTGCTTATTGTTCACTACGTCAGGCTGATTTTTTAGCTCACCTAGCCGTACAGGGAATTCCTAAGGAACTTCGATGGTGCAAATTAGTATGTGTTCAAAGAAATGAATTCCATACAGGAACCTTTGTCATGGCAACCGTAAACAACTTGAAAAGTCTTGACAAATACTATGAGGCCTTGAGCTTAAATACTTGGTGTTTTACATTGTCTAGTGGTCGCCTACAAAGAATGTTCAAATTTTGTCGCTCGGGTCAAAACTGGCCCCGCCACGGAGTCACAAGTTTCTTGCATACTAATATAGGGAAATGTTTGAAAAGCTTCTTGTCTGAAACCGCTTGGCCCATAACTTTGATATTTCGTATGTAGCATTATATTGTGGCCATCTATCAAGTTTGTTAAAATCGTGCCACTGGGTTCAAAAGTGGCCCTACCACGGGGGTCACAAGTTCCCTTTAGACCTATAGAAGAACAACTTCTTGTCTGAATCCGCTTGGCCCAGACCCTTGATAGTTTGTACGATGTATGTAGCAACAAACAGTGGTCTTCCGCCACGTTTGGTCGAAGTATGCCCCTGATGACAAACTGGCCACGCCCTGGGACTCACAAGTTTACTATAGACTTATATAGGAAAAATCTTTGAAAATCTTGTCTGAAACCGCTAGGCCAAGACCCTTGGTAATTTCTGTATATACTTTTTTATAGTTGGGAGCCCATGTATAAAGTTTCAATCCAATATGTTAAGTATTTGCTGAGATATTGACTTATGCGCACTTACATGCAAACCTTATACAGAATTTCTAAGTCGAATTATACAGAGCAATAATTTGCATTATAAGCAAAACAAAGTGATTTTACTTGATTAAGTAGATTGGATGCTTGGGAACACATGCGTAGTGAAGATTCAATGCAAAACATGGTGTATTTGCTGAGATATTGACTTAAATGTTGTTAGATGCAAAAACCAGATTTCAAAGTCGAATAATAAAGGTCCATTATTTGCAATATAATCCAGATAGAGTTATGTCACTTGATTAATAAAGAAGGTTTGGTGGTTGGGAACACTTGTATTGAGTTCCAATGCAGTACATTTGCTGAGATATTGACCTAAATGTACATACATGCAAAACCATAACCTAGATGTGAGGCCAGCCTAGGTTGAGTAGTACAGCTCTCCTTATTCTTCAAATAGTAAAGCTTAAAATCTATAGTTTTTCAGTTAATTTAATCATTATAATATGCAAAGTTAAAATTGGCAACACTCAAAGAAGAAAATGGAAAGTTTCCTTCCAAAATGAAGATGATTTGCATTAATTTATTAAAATATTTGTCCTAAGTACTTTCAATAGGTATGATTCATTCATATGGCATAAATATAAACATTGCTTCATTATAATTTGTCATATACTTTTAATACACATAACACTTCTTTTCACCATTTTGAAATTAAGTTTGAAGATTAAATATGAACACATACAAGAACCAATAGATTCCTACTAGTGTTTGTTGTTTATCAATACTGTCTTCCTTGGCCTGAAAAGAGTCTGACAGACTGTCAACCTAAAACATCTAGGAGTTGTGGGTCTGATTCACTAGGGTTTTGAGTCTGAGTTTCAGACTCAGGCTCCGGAAACTGAATTCTTAAATGATTCAAAATATTGATACAGGAACTACTATTGACAACAGATGTGTGTCTGAGTGTAGAACCGACTATTTGTAACACATGCATCTTTTTTTCTGTCTTTGGTCCTATAATAGTATTTTTACAACAAAATTTAGCTTTTCTGAGTCAGAGTCTCAAATTCAGACCCAGAACGTTCGTGAATACCAGCCCAGGGGCAGTGATTATGAACAGTCTCAAGTCTGAGTTCAGACTCAAGATTCATTATCGCAAAACTTCATTTCATTGTAACTTTCCTTCTATCAGAGTATTGATGGTAAAATTTGTTGAAATATACTAATATTTGAATGTTTTACCTTTATTTACATACATTTTTGTAAAAGAAATGAAATAAATATGATTGTTTGTTCCTTTATAAAAATGCTTTTCTGAGTCTGAGTCTAGACTTAGACTTGAGACTGTTCGGAATCATGGCCCCAGGACTAAACAAGTCTCGAATTAAGTATCACACCTGCATTGAAAGCACCTAGTCTTATCTAGACTATGTTTATTGTTACAGTTTGGACACAGTAATGAATAAATTGAAGCACATGATATATAAATCCTTATAGTTCATATGAAATTCAATGTAGAAAGTTGGTTAAATACGCCAGCTTTCAGCAATGTTTTGTTATATTCAATTCACAGACAACCATATAATTGTCTCAAAGTCATTCAAACAAATTTTAACCATAAAATCCACTTAAATTATGAACTTTATAGTTTTTTTTATAAGTCATTCAAAACAATGTTAACATGTTGGATCCACTCAAATTAAGTGTCAAACTATTTCAAAACAAAATTAACATGAATCCACTCAAATTAAGTGTCAAACTATTTCAAAACAAAATTAACATGAATCTACTCAAATTAAGTGTTAAACTATTTCAAAACAAAATTAACATGAATCCACTCAAATTAAGCACTTTAAAAACACAATTTTAACAATTATGCACTTCATAGCCTCAAAGTCCTCCATAACAAAATTACCATGTATCGTTTCGAATCAAGCGTTTCACAATTTCCAATTCTTTTAACACAATTTCTATAACACAATGTTTCCTATAATCCTGAGTCAAATAGATAAACTCAGGCCATGGCTCATCCACACAATATATTCTGCCCTAAATGTTCACCCCTCCTGCTGAATGAAAGGATTTGCGATTGCCTCCATACCGTCTGATGGGCATATCAACACAACTGAAGTCCCTCTACACACAACCAGCCCCAGGCTTCTGGTGTCTTCTGTGAGTTTGTATGGATCATCAGGGTCTAAACTGTAATATAGATGGTATTACATTACATGTATAGCCATATAGAACATTTGTTATAATAGCCATTTAGAGGATTTTAAATAATAGCCATATATACATCTAGGGGATTTAACAAAATAGCTTTAAAGAAGATATTGCAATCTTAGCTACATTTGTACATAAAAGCCATATAAAAAATACCACATAACTATAAACAGCCATACATGGGGATATTACAAAATAGCACATAAAGAGGATATTACAAAATAGCACATAAAGAGGATATTACATAATAGCCATATAGAGGATATTACATAATAGCCATATAGAGGATATTACATAATAGCCATATAGAGGATATTACATAATAGCCATATAGAGGATATTACATCATAGCCATATAGAGGATATTACATAATAGCCATATAGAGGATATTACATAATAGCCATATAGAGGATATTACATAATAGCCATATAGAGGATATTACATAATAGCCATATAGAGGATATTACATAATAGCCATATAGAGGATATTACATAATAGCCATATAGAGGATATTACATAATAGCCATATAGAGGACATTACATAATAGCCATATAGAGGACATTACATAATAGCCATATAGAGGACATTACATAATTGCCATATAGAAGATTTTTTATAACACCAATATAGAGGATTTTACATAATAGCCACAAAGAGGATTTTACAAAATAGCAATAAACACGGTATAAGAAACCCCATTCAGAGGATATTACATAATAGCCATATAGAGAATAAAACATAATAGCCATACAGAGGATTTTAAATACTAGCCATATATAGGATATAACATAATAGCCATATAGCGGATTTTTCATTATAGCCATGGATATAAAGGATATAACATCAATAATATCGATGGTCTCACTTCAAAATGCCGAAGCAGCATTTTTTTACGGAAATTTTTACATCACTCAAATCATATATACGAGCCCCATCTTACTAAAAAATGCCGAGTAAATAGTCCACTGAGAAAATGGTGTTGTGTCATGTGATCAAAATGTCGAGCAGAGAAGAAAAAATGCAGAACCTTCAGAAATTGTCGAGAATTGTAACTGTGGCATTTTGTAAAAAGGACTAAATACAAAAAAATTACCACTGAAAACATAGGATTTTGTAGCTTCGACATTTCGATATACTAGCACATGTACAAACTTTAGAAGCATTGAATTATCATGGCTATAAATCCACGTAATCGATCAAGTGAATTTTAAATCAAATGCAACACCTATTGTCTGTGGATTGACTTCCTACAAAACAGCTAACATCAGCTAGTTGGCATATACTTTGGCGTATCAATAGGATCTAACTACTGAAAAGGCGGGCTTTCAAAAGACCAAGTAAATCGTAGATTTAAAGCATGCTTGCAATGATATTATAGAAGAGCCTTAACCAACTTTTCGAAACCGCAGTTGGGGCAGTAAAAAATGTCATTGCGATTGCACCTTATTTATTAATTCAACAGATTGAGGAGTATGTTTTGCTAAGGCTTTATTGAAAACAGTAGTGTAATATGACTTTATGTCAAAACTTATGATTGCAACATTGTGACCATTAGAATAACCAGCAAGTATACTACATAAAACTATAAACCATGATTAAAAACATAAAAACATATTTTTGAGGTATTGAGAAGGCCTGGTAATGGAATAGCATACATACCTCGCAAGAATTCTGTAGTGTCGTCTAACACAAGATTCAGGAGAGGATCAAAACCCTTCAAAATTCCACTGGCTGAAAAATGAATGTAAAATAGGAAGATTATTTACAAACTTTGGTGAAAATAGGCTGCTTATCTGCACTCCAAAAGGAGACTAACTCAACATTTATTAAGATCAGTTATTGACCTTGCTTGTGGAAGTGCATACTGTCCCTGGCAGCGTGTGTATATCAAGTTTACTTTGAATATCAGAAATGAGTTTGAGTTAAGGCTGAGGTTAAAGTCTTTGCATGCTCACACTGCTTATGGGGAAGACAACGATACCAAGACTGACAATACCTTAACTGATTTTCTTCTTTCTTCTTACATGTAAGTTAGGAAGTTAAAAGCCTTTTGTATTTCTTAATCAACAAATACCGACAGCCTCTGATATATTGTCAGTCCGAAAGAAAATTTGCCTGTCTGATAATTTCTGTTTGTTTTGTTCCAAAGGATAAGATCATTGTTTGGAACATTTGGAACTATCCTTTAAAACATTCCAATGTTCATGATAAAAGTTTATCATTTTTAGCATTTCAAATCATCGCGCGATATATATACACAGTAGTAAACATTATTTGGTAATGTATTGCAAAGGGAGGCAAATGCTGCATGGCGTTTGACTTAGTGCGGTACGCATTCTGACATCTACACTACCGGAAAACAACATTGGTTTCGTAAACAAATGGTTATTTAACAATATCATTGAAAAAAATCGTGATTTTCTGTTAAACAAAATAAATCATTCTTACTTTTAAGCAGTGTTTGATTATCATTATTGATAAAGATTAAATCTTCATAATTTTTTACATCTGGCCGTGAAAACTGTCGGTCAGACGGACCGACCCCATCACAAATATAGTTGGACCAAGTCAAAATTTACCAGTCAGGACCATTGCAATGTCTGTAATATAAGAAAACACTGCTCACCCTCCCTTCCACCACTAAACTTGACCCTGATAGCCTTTTCCAGATATTTGGAGAGATCGAGAATGGTTTCCTTTTTCTTCTTTTCTTTGTCACCACCACCACCTCTATCTCCCTGAAATAGTCAAGTAACATATAGATCTGATCTAAGAAATAAATGTATGCTTTTAAAAATGCTTTCAATGTCAATACTTTTGTTCTTATTCTATATTTATGCGTTTCTCAACACTTTCTTTGTGTATGTTGTATGCAAAGTTAAAAACCATTCTTCGCCTTTGTTATATGCGTAACTCTATTTCTATGTTGTATGCGTTTCATACAGAGCCAACTTTCTTCCAGTGGCATAGGGAGCGGCACAGCAGCAACAAAAATGCGCGTTAAGGGAACTTTGTTTAACACTTGGATATTCATTTCGTTCCCTAAACGCCACAAGTCGACTGATTCATACCATGTAAAACCATTTTCTTCAACTGTAACTGCACAATACTTAACACTTCATAAAAGCGAATACCTTTCTCTTATTACACTTAAGTGTTTCATGAAACACTAATTCAAATTGACTTCTGTCAACAAAGTATAGCCATTTTAGCACTAGGTGCTCTTTAACTTTTTCCCTCAATATACTTTGCGCTGGGATCTGTCACTCTTGGCTAGGAAAAAAAACAAGTGGGATATGGATATGGATGCGCAGAGTTGCCAAATCATAAATTGTCAAAGACTCTGAAGCGGCTGTTTATATGGACTACAGGTAGATTATGCCTCTTCATTCATTTTCATCGTCTGCTGGTTGTACGATTCAGCTTCGGTTACATCTATCCATAGAGACAAGACCACTGCTGTCATGTCGCCTATTATTGTGATTCTTGCCATGGTTCTAAAGCTCAGAAAGTTGATTAGAACTCCATGCTCGTTTCTGGCAGTAGTCACAGCAGTGGGTAGTTTACTATCAACATCAAGGAAACTTCTTAAAAATTTGGTACGCAAACTTTAACGTAAAATCTAAGTAGAAAAGGGGAATAATTTTGTTAAAATGCTTGAAAGAGTTACCTCATCCTATGTACAGGTTTGGGGCATGATGGTGAACAAGCGTGCAAAGTTGCAAAGCCATATGTCATTGGACTTTGAAAATATTTGAGGTGGTACACAGACTTTAACGTAAATTCTAAGTAGAAAAAGGTGAATAATTTTGTCAAAATGCTTGATAGAGTTACCTCCTCCTGTGTACAGGTTTGGGGCATGATGCTGAACAAGCGTGCAAAGTTTCAAAGCCAGTTATCAATGGACTTTGAAAATATTTGAGGTGGTACGCAAATTTTAACGCAAACTCTAAGTAGAAAAAGGGGAATAATTTTGTCAAAATGCTTGATACAGTTACCACCTCCTGTGTACAGGTTTGGGGCATAATGGTAAACAAGCGTGCAAAGTTTCAAAGACATATGTCAATGGAATTTGAAAATATTTGAGGTGGTACGCAAACTTTAACGTAAATCTTAAGTAGAAAAAGTGGAATAATTTGTCAAAATGCTTGATAGAGTTACCTGATCATGTGTACATGCTGGGGACCTGATGGTGAACAAGTGTGAAAAGTTTCAAAGCCATATGTCAATGGAGTTTGAAAATATTTGAGGTGGTACGCAAACTTTAACATAAGTGGTTACGCCGACGCAAACGCCGACGCCGACGCTCGGGTGACTAGGAGAGCTCACCTTATTCTTCGAAAAGTCGAGCTAAAAATGACATAGAGTCAAACTAAAATGCTTCAACTACTCAAATTTATGCTTTTTATGGTCCACTGATATACAAAGGTTGAACAAGTTGTTTTGAGTGATCATGTGTTTATAGACACCACTATATGCCAAATTATTTGCTTCCGGGACAAATGGCGCAGCAAAGGAAATGGCAAAAAAACACACCAAAACTGAGAGACTCATGACAACTGCTAGTGTTTTCATGTATGAGGTGGCTACATGATGTAGAAAATGCAGTGATAGCATTATTATGCCCTGTTTTAATTTTTGTTTGCTTTAAGTATCTGTCCTGAAGGCTAAGATTTGACTTACGATTAAGAGTACAGCATTTTACCATTGCCTATAAGTTGCTTATTTACACCTGATTTGCTATAAATCTTACTCTTTGGAATCATTTACACACAAAAAAGTACTACAAAGTTGACTTACATCTTCATTCTTCTGAACTATTGGATTCAGAGCTGCAACTCTTGGATCTGGATTGCAGGACCACTGCCAAGGGCGAAAAGCCGCAGCAAACTGGAGCTTATTGGCACATCATCATCTGCAAACAATACACACAATCACTGTTTGACACAGAATAAAAATCTCCTTCTACTGTTAAAGTATGAACAATGCCTGTAAACACTCATTTGAGGCATACAACATTTTATGTAGGCATTATGCCTACACAAAATGCTGTATGCCTCAAAATGGAATTCCATCACTAGACCATGTTTTGGTTCTTATCCTTGAAAATACTTCTGTGGCTTCAGCATCCAGGCTGGCTATAGAAATGAACAATAAATTTAAGTGTTTTTAAAGCTGCACTCTCACAGATTGAACGTTTTGACACAATTTTATTAAATATTTGTCGGGAGATTCGAAACAGAAAAAATAAAAAATCTTTTTGGTGCCAATCTGGTGTACAGTCCCTTTAAGGCATTTTAAGTGTATTTAGGTTTAAATGCATAAAGGGAAAAGGCTCTTCTCTCAATGAAACCTGTTCACTTTTTATTGCTTTTGCCTTCAGAAATGTTTTTCAATGTATAAACTTCATATAAATGAATAATATATATTCATGAATGATTGACAGTATAAATGAATGAAAAGTAGCAATATTTCCTTTGATAGGGATCTCATTGTGTTGCTGTGATTGTTTAAGTAGATGTTTTTCTTGTTCATTAGCTAAAAATCATATGTAAACTAAATAAAACATCATTCTGCATCATATGTGTAGTAAAGTTTGATACTGGTTTGCAATTAAAGTAATATTTGCTTAACCAGGTGGCATGGATGCATTCTGAAGTACATTAAAAAGTTTGAAATTTGTGCTAATCTCACATATCCCGTTTACAAGTAATTTACACTGATATCAGATTGTACTATACTATAGACACACAAGTTCTTTATGACCAAACATATTGCTTTTGAGCATTTGTACACTGTATGTACATGACTTTTTTATTGTGTGTGTCATGTTTCTTTGCCCCAATTTATGGAAATATTTTATTTATAACAGGTTGAAGCTATTTAAGTCGGTTATGCACTTGTGTATACAGTCTTTACCGTCATTGCCATAAACTTCTTTCAGACGGCAATGGGTCTGAGGCATCTCATCTAGACCTTTTTCTTAATAACAAGCAGGAATTTTGACACAATGGCTATTTATAACAAACTTGACCGTGAGATTGGGTCTGAGCAAGCTAGTACAGCTTGACCTACCATTTTGGTAAAAAGTTACTAAATGGCGAGTTGAAAAAACGGAGTTGCATCTAATTTTTTAAGGTGCAGGTCTTAGAAAAGGCATAACGGTCTAAATAAAGAGGTGCAGTCGTATATATTAAAGAGGTGCACCTCCATTTTAAATTAAGAGGTTCAATTGTATTTATGAAAGAGATGCACCTCCATTTTAAAGTTTTAAAATATATTTAGACCAGCACATATGATTATAGAGGTGCACATCTCTCAACCAGCGTGTTGATAATTGAAAGGTGTTCCCATCCTTTGATCTCAGTCAAAACATCTCACGCATCCATGGTTGTGCCTCACAGACATCCTATCCATCTTTTCAGTAACAATATCTCACTGAGCCATAGCGATTTCTAAACTGGTCAACCGCATGTCATACATAAGTTTATGAAATTGATACTTTCATTTGATGATTTACTGAAAAGTGTTTTTTTACCAAATAATCATACCTCTTACATATATATGCGACAAGCTCTGCTATGTGTACCGGTGTAATCTATGGTCGTAATAAAATCGGTAATCCAACAGGAACAAATTCTTCGTAATTTTTATCCGATCACCAATTATCAACAATCTATAATAACAACTACTGGAGAATGAACTGTCCCAATAGTGACCTTCGTTTAGAATAGTAAACAATGCGTATGAATATCTTTAAAAAGCAAGTGAACAAATTATACATCTCCGACAATCTATATAATATGTTTTATTTGTCTTTGTGTGTTTACCAAAGTATTCAAAGTAATTGTTTATAAGCAAACTTTGAACTATTTTAATAATTAGTTGGGCGCTATTTCGCATCTCATAGTTACAATTTTCATGAGACTGTTTTCTTTCGGTGTCGTCACGCTCTGCTGGAAGTTTGGTGTCCGGCTTGCACGCGCTCAATATGGTTTATGAACAGAAAAATACTGGTTCCATTACCTTAGCGTCTTTTTTTCAGGCTTTAGTGGTTGCAGTTTTGGAAGAAAGTAGTGCTAATTGTAAATGCGCGTACATGTAGCCATATTAAGGCTATGCCGAGCTTCGCTCGGTTTAGAGCCCGTATTATTTTTATTTTTATTAGCACAAATTTACATTGTTTTCTGGTCTATTATTGGTAGGGTGATGGTAATGGTTGCAGGCGCAATCAGTGAGTTTGGCGCTCCTCAGAAAGCTTGCAACTTGGGATCATTTTTTTTCGAGGAAATGTACGCATTCCAAATATTACTGGTTCATCCGCCTTGTCCATATTTAAAATTATTTTTAACACAGAAAGTTCTGTGTAGATATGCAGATACCTATTTTATAATATAAATGCCAATGTTCGAATGTTATTGCGTGCACAGACCTACCATGAATATATAATTTAATCATTAACAAAGTTGTAAAGCGAACTGTTTTGGTAGTTGGGTTGTTCCATTTTGTAAAACAAAACTGTCTATGCAGGTGTCCGTTATGCTCAAAGCCCTACCTCACCGGCCCTTTACCTTGTTTTAACTACCATAGCATCTGTGCTTGATGCTAAAACGTTTGTATATATATATATATAAACACAATTACAGTATGTTTGTGATCAAAGATGCAAAATAGGATATACAACAAACAAAAAAGTTCTTCCCTACCATTTTGCAATTGCAAAAATGTTTTTGTTGGCCAATTAGTTCACCGTGAACATTGGTTTGAAGAATTTTGTGCAAAAAGATGGCTCGGTTTGCACAAGATAGTACGAGACTTGTTACAGCACAACTGTGCAATGACGTATAAGGTACCACACCATATATGGGGTACATACAGCATACGAGAGTAACATTCACTATGGCTTGGGGGTTTACATGATGTATGCTTAACGTACCTGATGTGTGAAATAAATAGAAGTGTATGTGTAACATACAGCATATGTGAGGTACATACAGCAGTTAATTTTAGTATGGCGTAGTAACATACATTTCTTCTTCATTTCACCCCTATATCTGCTCAAAGCCAAAACCTTTTCGACCAGATATCATGCTTTTATAACTTAACTTCTATTGTTGGATTAAAAGAAGCCACGTATCAGATCATTAAAATGATATTCAGCACTACAATGATCAAACGCTTGAGATCTCATATATACATAAAAGAACCAGTTAAATTCTACCACTGACATGTCCTGTTCATGTATTCCCCTCGTTAGTTTCGCTTCTCCCTTATTGTCTACTTCCACCGGATATTCCCGCTTACTATTTACTTTGTCATACACCTTCCCACTTTCCACCAGCTGATAACATTGTCATATAGTCAGCGAATCGTAACAGTATATACACTAGTATAAGCAGATTAAAAGAACTACGGAAACGAAAACAGTATAAGCAACTAGAAAAAAGTAAAAGAAGGAAGACCTAGTTTAAGCAGCTTGACAGAGTGAAAGGAGCACATAGTTTAAGTACCTTGAAATAGTGAAAGGAACAAGACATAGTTTAAGCATCTAGAAAGAGTAAAAGAAGCAATAGATAGTTTAAGCAGCTTGTAAGAGTGAAAAGGCGAGACATAGTTTAAGAAGCTTGAAATAGTGAAAGGAACAGGACATAGTTTAAGCAGCTGAAAAGAGAGAAAAGCGAGACAGTATAGGCAGCTTGAAAGAATAATTGAAGTGTGCGAAAAAAGCTTAAGAGCGTGACAGGAGAGTGGTATGTTATAAGCAGCTTAAAGGGGTGAAATAAGCGAGACATAGGATAAGCAGCTTAAAATAGTGACAGAAGCGAGACATAGTAAAAACAGCTTGAAACAGTTACAGAAGCGAGACATATTATCAGCTTCCAAGCTTCCTTCTCAATGTATATTCTGTCGTGATTGTTACGTTTCGTGCATGTATGTCTACTTTATTTATTTTATAACCACAGTAACTCAATTGACTGAGCTTAAACTTTGTATATCTGGATATTGATTTTCTTTAATAAACACTGTTAAAGGCAATGGCAATTAAACAAACCTTTACTTATTTATAATCAATATCGAAGATTTTTCTACGTAAATTTAACGTTTAGTGACGTTTAAGAACATTAGTTTAGCACCCGTGTAGAGTCGTAAGCGACTGTTAGTCATAGCTAAACTCAGGGCTGGTTTCCGTTAAATTATACACAATTGATCAGTTAATGAGATCCGTTGCGTTCTTCCGCATGTCAAAACATAGCGGACAATAACAAACTGATAACAAAACGTTGCATGTAGGTGCTCAATGTGCTAAATCAAATGACTCACAGGATGATGTCATCACTACGAATCCTTTGTGTTCTATTCCATGTGGACAAAACTCAAAAGATAACTTCTGTTGGTTTAAAAAAAAGCATGGCTATGCTGTTTCCTCGTTTAAATATTGAAATCGTTATCTTAACGAGGAGTGGTCAACAATTCCATAGTTATTTTGATGAAACCCACATTTTGATAGCTTGTATATACCTTGTAGGAATGTACGGTAAGATGAATCAATGAAAATTGATTTCCGGAACTTTGTCATAAATGATCAGAGGCCGTCTTCATGAAACATCTTAATGGCAATTTTCAATTTAGTGGAAAAGTGCGTTTTTTTCGATGTTGAATTTTAAAGAAAACATACACTGTTTGAACACCAAAAATATGAAAACTGGCGAAAAGGTGGTCTGAACAATATATGCACATGAATAAATTTGAAAAGAAGTAGAGTGTATTTAAAATAATCGTTGTCAAATATTAGGATTTTTTCACGATTAGAGTCCCAGTTCCCATATTTGGATAATTTGCATTCTAATCATTTTTTAAGTTGAATACTGGTTTTATATTGAATATGACAACAAACAGGTCACAATTTTCAATCCAACATTGCCAGAAAATACAAAATAGAGCTTTATGACTTATTGCTAAATCATATACATGTATGCATGAAGAGACGTTTGTTTCTTTCTGTTTAATAGTTAAAACGTGACCAAAATGTTAGATGTCATATGTCTTTAAATGGACTATTCGTTCTGGTTTGCGAAAGTTTTTTTTTTCATTTTTGGATCATCCCTCTTTGGAGAAAGTATAAAAACAGTTGCGATAAAGGGAAAACAGTTGTGCTTTACAAACTAGTCGAATACAGTGCTGCAGTTGTATTGAACATGGGCGATAACAAGAGCGCACTATTTATTTTCTGTTGCGTGTACTTGACAATAGTTGTATCGGATAAATATATTTTTAGACTCGATTATCCTGGATGTAATTTGTTTCAATCAACTGGAATGTGTGGTAGTTGTGTGGAAAACTGGCCTTATTGGATATGCGACCAAGGCTGTGGCTGGTGTAGGCCCTGTCCGGCCGATTGTCCGGACGGAACCCAGGGTGACGAATTATGCCGCTGCACCAGCGAATGCCCCCTCGGTAAATGGGGACCGTTCTGTGACAAAAATTGCGAGTACAAATGCAGGGCATGTGATCGGCATAATGGGACTTGCTTAGTATCCTGTAATCCTTTCTGTGTTGACGGGTGTCATTTGACGACTGGTTACTGCCTTATGAATTTTACCGACACTACACACAGAGGATATTGCCCACGATTTGGAACATGCAACACGACGTACGGAAGATATCCTCCTTTCGGATCAAGGACAACAAACTGTTCCACCGTGAAATCGTCCATGAGTTGTCTGGACATTGGATTTCATTTAATAAGCTAAGTTTCTGGCTAAGTATTTGTATACTAACCTATCAGTTTATAGGTGCACCAGATTCGACAATAAAATCATTCTTTTGTGTTTGTGATATTCGGTAGCACGTTTTAAAGCTTAATGACACTAGCCATACATAAATATAAAACAGCAAACACTGACGTGTCGATGTGTAAGATAAGACAAACAAAAATATCAGATAAGATAAATTGTATTTCCGAAATGAAGGAAATGAATCAAAACAGTAACAAAGCGTTAAATTCAAATGCATGTAAGAACATTCACAACGTGTACTAAGTCCAAAGATTTAAATGCTTTTGTCGACGAAATGATAACAAATATATATATTGCACTTACATACAATTTTAACTTATATATTATCGAGCTTGTTATAGTCATACTAATATTGTTTTGCTCTTCTGTGGAGACTGATTTTACTGCTTAAATTCATGCCTTTGTGAACGTAGTATTTGCTATTACAAGATAATAAACAGAAATGAATCAGTTCAGTTGAGTTTGAAATTTTTAAGAATTGGCGAATTGAGCGAAACGAACGAGCCCTTCTTAGTCATTCAAATATAACGACAGGTCATCTAACTGTCTTAGAATGCTATCTCATGGGAGTATACATTGTCAACGCAAAATAAGATGCAGAGCGTATGTATCGGACATTAAACATCAGTGAAAATTGAACTTTTAGGTTCATAAGTAGCTTTAACATTCTGCCAAAATCATTTCCCTTTTGTGTTATGTTTTCCTTTGATATGACATTCAGTGTGATCATACCACTTTGGCAATTGTGCAGTCATATAACCTTATTATTTTTTCTTTAAAATAAAATTTTTATGTGATATTAAGACTTTGTTAATAGTAAAGTTTTATAACCGTATACTTCTACAATAGGCCAAAACAACAATGGTGTGGTTATGGTTACATCTTGTCCATAAACAAGTTTCTGTTAAAGCCAATCAAATTCAAGCACACATTTAAATAGCACATAGGTTCAAAATCGGAGAGTTTACTTTGTTAATCGAAGAGTGGGTACAACTTATTGTACCGAGTGGCGTTTTTCCCGCACTATTTAAGCACCTGTGCAGAGTCGTAAGCGACTTTTAGTCATTGCTTTTCTTAGGGCTGGTGTTCGTTAAATTAAACATAATTTGTCAGTTAATGAGAACCGTTGCGTACTTGCGCATGTCAAAATATCGTGGCGGTGACAAAATATGATAACTATTCATGCAGGTAATATGCACAATCTGCGTTATCAAATGATTTATAGGATGCCATTAGCACTTAGCGTCCAATGTGTTTCACCCCAAGTGGCACAAGTTCCAAAGATAACTTTTACAGTTTTTGTAAATGATTGCAGGTCTGTGCTGTTTACACGTTAAACACTTCAATCGTTATATTACGAGGAGTGGTCAACAATACCGTTTTTTTCATGAAACCTCTGTTATGATATCTTGTAGACCTTGTTGGAATGTACAGGAAAAGGCACAAACATACATTGTTTATCTAAATTACATCATTTGTGATGTTGCAGCCATCAAATACCGTCATTATAGTTGTTTTGTTTATATCTAGTGCAGTTAGGAATCCGAGTTTGAGCAACTGAAAAGAGTGACAGACGTGAGACATATTTTAAGCAGATGAAAATAGTGAAAGACGGGAACCATAGTTTAAACAGCTTGAAACAGTGACCGAAGCGGGACATAGTACAAACAGATTGAACTAGTTACAGTAGCCAGTCAAAATATAAGCAGCTTGAAACCGTGACAAACAGAGAACCCATAGTTTTAGCAGATTAAACTAGTGTCAGAAGAGAGGCAACTACTGAACAGTTTGAAATTGTAGCTGGATTGAGTATAAGCAGTTTGACAGAGTGATAAACAGCAAAAATGATTGTTTTTACCCTGATCGAATTTCATCGTCGTCATTCACGGTTCAAGTTATGTTAACAATGCAAACGATGATGCGGAAGCGCTAAACGTAATCAAGAACCTGGGTTATCCGACGATTGCATAGTGTGTCAAAAAGGTCTCCCTTTTTGCGACTTGTTTACATCAATCAATGAAAGCTGTTGTACTTAATTGTTGTTTTTGTTTATTTTGTTAACGTACTTTTAAAATAATTGCATTATGTAACAGTGAGCGTTGTATAGTTATTATAGAAAAAAAATATGTTAAGGTCACCCGATCATTCAAGTGCCTTTCAAATCTATATTAGCTAGGGCATTTAATAAATAAGCATCGAGATTGTTTCTATGTCAATTTCATATTGATTTACCAATACATTATTTTCACATGATTTGTATTGTGGAATATCACCATAATGACGCTTCTATCATGATATAAGCCATTTAAGGGAGGTAATACAAACAAAAACGTATTGATTGTTTAGGAATAGTATTATTATGTTTCTTCACAAACTTATAGACTATATAAAAAAAGCTCTCGTTGAAAACTTTAGAATTACTTATTACTTAAATAATTCACTTTGAAATGTAACCAGTAGCATTGTTCATTATCGATGAATGAATTACCGTTAAAATCTAAAAAAAATGGATGGGTGTTTATAGATTTTGGTTGTTTTTTCTCTCAGCGGATTGCATTACGAAATGTTATTGATTCTCCGCTGTAAGGTAGTTATATTCGTTCTATTATCTTTTTTATCGCCCCTCGCATAGATATACTACAAAAACAATTGCGATAAAGCGTAAATAGTTGTGCTTAATAAACTAGAAGGCGCATACAATGCTGCAGTTGTTATTAAAATGGGGAATGAAAAGTATGCAGTAATTGTCCTTTCCGATAACTCGATTATCTTTCCCTGAATACTCTTCAAGTGGGCATGCGCAAAAAGCGGAAATTTACTTCCGGGGACTACACAAACCAGGAAGTAAACAGCAACAAGTGAAAATGGAAAGTAAAGATTCAAAACTAATAAAGAAAACGGGCAGGAAAACCCCTAAGTACTGTTGTATTTGTAAAGGAATTTACAGAGGAAAGGTTATTGATGGGAGAAAAGTGTCATTGCACCGTTTTCCTCAGAACAAACGTTTAAAACGTGTGTGGGTGCAGCGATGTAAAACGGTCATGAGATCGTTCCAGTGGAATGAACACAGACGATTGTGTAGTGAGCATTTTGTTGGCTTCAGAGGACCTTCATTCCAGCATACACTTCCATCTATGTTTCCAACTGAGACTGGTGCTACCAAAACCTTCCAGCCAACGGTATTTTTTATTTCTTATATTAGTTTAAGTTCTTCCTTACATGCACCTCAAAATGAATTATGTTATATCAACGGTGCTTAAAAACAATGTCACAGCACTTATTTGTAAATTTTGTAATTTAAGAAATGATTAAAGAATTGTTTTCAAATACAGCCTGGAAAAATGTGTACCATATAGCCTGGCAGATTTTGTACTAAAACATTTATCTTATACAGTTTCATTTGCAATTTCAGCTCCTTGATGAAGACGTAGGTGATGATGATGATGGTGATACGGTCAATGACGATTTAGACCTAGAACTGTCAAATGATGATAGTATACAGCCACAACTGTCATTTGTATCCCCTTCCGGGCATGCCATTGATACCTCTGTCCACCTGCATGATTACTGCATGGGACCAGTACTACAGCCACAGAATCAGTCCTTTAGGTATTGTTCAATATATATATATATTGCTTCTTGTGCTATGAAATCGATCTGATAAGTTAATTACTTCTGATCATTTTTCTTCATTCTTTAACAAAAATAGGAAAATTTAAGTGTTTGTAAATGTTTAAGGCCAAAAAAACAAACATTTGGTTAGGGTTACCAGACTGTACATGTAAGATGTGGTAAATGGGTACATGATCAATTTGTATATGTTTCAGATGTTGTGACACACAGACTGAGAACAACTGTGCAGTGATGGAAGTACAAACTGAAGAAAGTTTCCTGGGAAAAACAGCAGACTTCAGTTCACAAACAGAACATTCTACTAGAGACTTTGGTGTACAATGTCAGCTACCTATGCTCACATATGATGACGTAAAATACAATGACGATTTGGTCAGTTTTTACACCGGAATCCCTAATCGAGTTGTGTTTGAAGCTTTGTTTGATGAAATCAAGGATGAAGCTGAAGTGCGGACATCAAGGCGGAAACTTAACTATAAAGATTCAGATGGAGGACGGCCAAGAACTCTAAGTGTTCTGGATGAATTTTTCATGGTGCTGATGCGCCTACGTCTAGGTCTGTTATTTGAAGATCTAGGTACTAGGTTTTGCATATCCACTTCACAATGTAGTGACATTGTTGAAAGATGGATCAACTATTTACATGTACAATTATCCTTTCTTGTTCAATGGCCATCTCGTGAGGTAGTGAAAAATAACATGCCTGAACAATTTAAAGAGAAATATTCTAACACTAGAATTATTATCGACTGCACTGAAATTTACAGTGAAACATCCAGTTCTCTTTCTTTGAAAAGTTTAATGTACAGTGATTACAAGTCTCACATGACTCATAAGATTTTGGTGGGTATAAGCCCAAATGGTGTTGTAACTTTTGTTTCTGACTGTTGGGTGGGCTGTACCAGTGACAAGAAACTCACAGAAAAATGTGGACTCTTGGACTTGCTTGAAGAAGGAGACGCCATAATGGTTGATAAGGGTTTCACTATTACAGACCTTACTACTCCAAGAGGCATTCATCTCATTATTCCACCATTTAAACAGAAAGGAAAACAATTCTCTAAACGTGAGGTTCTCCTTACAAAAGATATTGCAAGTTTACGAATACATGTTGAAAGGCAAATGGAGAGAATCAAGAACTTTCGAATATTGCATGGCAATATTCCTATAACACAGTCAAGGAGAATTTCTAAAGTGTTCAAAATATGCACATATTTGACAAATCTATGGCCACCACTTGTTCAATAATAACTCATGTGTCAATGAAAGCGTTTGTATATATCAAGCATTAGATTTAGGGATAAAAACTTGTATACTTCTAACTAGAACAATGAAATTACAATTTTGTTTTAAAATCATTTTTTCGAGCAAGTTATATGATAACATATGAGATTACACATTTGATTCAGGTTTGACAAAAATGGATAAGGAAATATGCTCATGTGAATGGATTTCAAGATTTGATTTGAAACATGTATGCATTAACTGATCAATTTATTGATATAATTTTTTGTTTGTGAAACATCTGCTTTGTATTTTGTGGTTTTATTATTTGTAACATTTCTAAGAATAAAAGTCAAAGATCACTTATTAAGTTTGGCTCTGAAATGAGTTTTTTTTTATTTGCCATGTGTAATTGATCTACCACGTACTTCAAATCATTAGTATTGAATTGCTTAAAGGATTTTTCAGTATGAACCATTTTCATATCAGTTTCATAATTGAACTAAGTGGAAATAAGAATAGGCAAGAGTGCCATAGATCAAACTGAAATGCCCGACAAATGTTAACTTTAAGATACATTAGATTAAAAAAACTAGCCCCATGCTAAATATGTCCCAATGTTTAAAGGGACTGTACACCAGATTGGCACCAATAAAGTTTTTTTCTGTAACAAATCTCAGGACAAATTATTTAATAAAATGTTTTACTCTTCTGATATGATAATGGTAAAGAAATACCAAAATGTAAAAGAAAATTGAGCTATGGATTGAACTAGTGTCACCAAAATAGCTGTCCAGTGTTGTATCCACTTTGCTACGAAGGCTTATCCGAAACCATATGAATGCTTAAGCTAATATACCTTACTTGGTTATATCCCATGATATCATCAACTAGCAAATCACGCATAAGAATGAATTCTACTAGGTATACATACCCAGTAAAAAAAAATTAATGGAGAAATATGGAAAAAATAATGCGAAAATAAATTAATTGTATACTACGGTATGTGGTACTTCAGTTAGTTAGTTTCAATGCATTGTACACATTGATACCAAGTTTATGTCAGTTTTTGACAAGTTTCTTTTTTTTTTCGATATTTCATCACACGGTGTATAGCCCCTTTAAGTTTTGCACCCTGCAAACATAAGAAAGTAACACTCATTTGTTGTTTTTAATTAGCAAGTCAGAAAAGGAGAACAACTCGACAGTCTTGAGTTATGGGCCGTGCAGTAGCTACATGCAAACCAATATTCAATTGAACATCTTCAATTGTTTTAGAGTAAAACTCAGCTACTTCTTTAAACAATGGCAATATAAACGCTATCACTATCCTGCACACAAAATGCAATAATAACACACTTGAAAGGTTAAACATATGTCCATTTATTAAGCTCAGAAATACATCCCTGAAAACTAGATAAATGGAAAGGAAAAGTAGAAAAGGTCAAACATAAAACAAGGAAATAATTAAAGTAGATTTACAGCATCGCATAATCACAATATGTTGACAAAAGTACACATACTTTCAAAATACTGCCCAAAATTTAGATTTACAACTTTTTTATTCATGGTTTCAAATTATAGTAACAATACAGTCATTTTGGAGTTTCATTTTGAATATAGTTATGAAAATAACTGAAAGCAAACAAGATATTCACATAAATTGCCATTATTGATCATTCAAATGTACATGTATAAACAACACATAACTAGACGATGTACAAATCAATTGAACAGACTCATTCCCCTTTTAACACGTTGTGCGTACAGTTCAGGAATGTATGATTCAAGGCAAAATCTGTCAAGTTGACACAACATTTTCAGCCAAAATGATTCACAAAATGCAATTCTCTGTATAGAAAGACCTACACATGTCCAAACTACAAAATCACACCATTTCCTCCCGGTGATTCCCATCTGCCCTTGGACCTGGTAGTAATATTTGTGTGTTTCCTTGAGTAACACCTTGCCATTCTCTAACTGACAAAAAAAATCATTGTCTTCACAGCATTCCTCAGGCGTTTGCATCCTCCATTTCTTAGAGGCAGGACACTTAATCTCAACCAGACCAACACTTTCTGTACAATGTGAACAGAACACAAGCCCATCTGGACTGGCACCAAGGTAGGGTCTGTCGGCACATACAACTAGACCACTGTCTTTAACTGCTAGTCCTTTGTGGTCAGTTTGCATTGCTTTCGCATACATTCTCTTTGCAGCCTTCTCATGTTTAATTCCATATTCTGTGTACTTGCTTGTGAAATTGGAATACAACATCTGCCGCAGGAGTCCGTCAGGTTCAGTTGATTCTTTCCTACGACAGATGCTGCCAAAGTTTGAAGCTGTTAGGCGTTCTTTTCTGGCCTCTTGCCATTTCCCACTTTTTTGGCCCCTTGTTAAGATTTCAGTTAATTGAATTTCTTCAGCGCTTTGCTTCAAAGAGTCAAAATGATCCAAAAACACTGTCTTACTAGAACTGTCCCTCAAGTTTACACTATCATGGTAGTTGAATGGCACAGAATGTAACACAGGGAGATCTGGTTCATTTTCAGTTGTTTCAATTTCAAAGTTTTTTAACCAGCCTACATTCAACTTCGAACCAACCAGTTTCTGCCTAAATCTGTCAATGTTAACAGTGCATCCATTGATAGAGTTCAGTTCATGGTTTTTGTTTACAGAAACTTTACGTACTGACACGTTGTACAGTTTCTTCTTTGAGAACATAAGATCTTCAGATTTCCTAGGCGACAGCTTACGTTTCCGTGGTGCAGACAGCATGCTGAAGTTGTTCCAGGCACAGGGTTTGGATGTTGGAGCAAGGGTTTTTTTACGCGTCAGGTCTTCAAGTCCATACAGCAGGGCACCAATATGGTTGCAGCATTCACCTTCACTAGATGAAAATAAAAAAATTCATTTACATGTGTGCCTTTTTACTTGTTATACTTACATGTATATTCCAAAACATTAAAGTTTGAAAATGGAGGTGAATACACAGTATTTTACACTTAGTATTTCCTGGTAGGCCATGAACATACAAAACACAAACAGTGCCATAAGTAAACACCAACACGGTGAAGGGAGTTCATTGAATCAATACATAAGCTCGCCTGTTCTTTCATTCAGAAAAAAATAGCAAAACTCAGCTAACCATGAAAGCCAAAATTATGACAGTTATAACATGTGCTTTTTTATCTCTTGTAACAAGTGTACCAAGTTTGATAAGAAGATATGAAATAGTTTGAAGAATGCCCCAAGTTTAAGTATTTGATAATACTGACAAAATAGCCTAGCGTGTGTGGGTTTGACACCTTTCATCAATGCAGATCAGAGACTTTGATTTATCACAAATTAATTCAACTTACCCAGCTGGACAGTTGCAGAACGCGGAGTGTATGCAGCCAGTCACTTTCGACAGAAGGATCCAGGGTTGGTACTCTGGTGACTTTCTTTTGTCTGCAGTTGGAAATGATGGCAGCACGGAAGCTTGAACATAACAGTGGCTGCACTCTTCGCTTATGAGATGGACCTGAAGAATAAATTATAAATAATATTTTAATTTAAATGACAATAAATAAACAACATACATCATAGAACATATGAAAATTGTACAAAATACATTATTTTTTTTAAAATTAAGATAAGTATATAGTCAGTGTGGTTCGACACATACATGTGCTTGCATCCACCACACCCCCCTTAATTGTGGCTAGCCCCGCCTACATAAAAATGTTGAGTACATTTTTCACACCAAATTATTTTTATGTCCAAGTCAAAATAGTCCCCTTGAGCTAATTATATAACTAGATGAAGTAAACATGGCAGAAAAAACAGCCTCAGACTTATTATAAACTCACTATTTGACATACCTCAACTTTCTGTACATGTCCGTCCACATAATAAGTCCTCGCCTTCAATTGACGTTTCGAGTCTCTTTTCAGTACAATGTAGTTGTATATATCCTTTTCCTCTACAGCAGGAAACAGATCAATAGTGGACTTCCATGCCTTCAGTGTTGATGGCGGTGGAAGACCCTCGCCACATGGGAGGATAAAGCGTTCGGTTGCTCTTCTCTCTCTTTCTTCCCGATCTCTCTCCTCCAGCACGCGTTTGTCAGTTATAGAAAGTCTATATGCGCCTTTTATCCTCTCAATCAATTCGCATTTAAGACCTGATACATTCAATTTCCGGTTCGCAAGGTATCTTTTCAAATCGACGACCTTAAATGGTGTCAACTCATTGTTATTCATACACGCCCCAGTGATCTCATTGTCTACGTCGGCCATCTTGCAAAATGTATTCCCCGGAAGTAGGAAATGGAGTAGCCTCCCTTAGAAATCAGGGGAAGTAACCAAGTTATCGGAAAGGACAATTGTTACCTGTTTCATGTAAATGATAACTTCAGTTTGTTTTAAAAAAATCATGGCTATGCTGTTTCCTCGTTTAAATATTGAAATCGTTATCATGACGAAGAGTGGTCAACAATTCCATAGTTATTTTGATGAAACCCACATTTTGATAGTTTGTATATACCTTGTAGGTATGTACGGTAAGATGAATCAATGGAAATTGATTTCCGGAACTTTGTCATAAATGATCAGAGGCCGTCTTCATGAAACATCTTAATGGCAATTTTCAACTTAGTGGATTTTTTTTAAGAAAACTAACACTGTTTGAACATCAAAAATATGAAAACTGGCGAAAATGTGGTCTAAACAATATATGCACATGAATAAATTTGAAAAGAAGTAGAGTGTATTTAAAATAATCGTTGTCAAATATTAGGAATTTTTCACAATTAGAGTCCCAGTTCCCATATTCGGATAATTTGCATTCTTATCTTTATTTTAAGTTGAATACTGGTTTTATATTGAATATGACAACAAAAAGGTCACAATTTTCAATCCAACATTGCCAGAAAATACAAAATAGAGCTGTATGACTTATTGCTAAATCATATATATGTATGCATGAAGAGGCGTTTGTTTCTTTCTGTTTAACAGTTAAAGCGTGACCAGAATGTTAGATGCCATATGTCTTGAAATGGATTATTCGTTCTGGTTTGCGAAAGTTTTTTTTTTTCATTTTTGGATCATCCCTCGTTTGGAGAAAGTATAAAAACAGTTGCGATAAAGGGAAAACAGTTGTGCTTTACAAACTAGTCGAATACCGTGCTGCAGTTGTATTGAATATGGGCGATAACAAGAGTGCAATATTTATTTTCTGTTGCATGTACTTCACATGACATGTATCGAGTAATTTCATTTTTAGACTCGATTATCCTGTATGTCATTTGTTTCAATCAACTGGATTGTGTGGTGGTTGTGTGGGAAAATGGCCTTATTGGATATGCGACCAAGGCTGTGGCTGGTGTAGGCCCTGTCCGGCCGATTGTCCGGACGGAACCCAGGGTGACGAATTATGCCGCTGCACCAGCGAATGCCCCCTCGGTAAATGGGGACCGTTCTGTGACAAAAAATGCGAGTACAAATGCAGGGCATGTGATCGGCATAATGGGACTTGCTTAGTATCCTGTAATCGTTTCTGTGTTGACGGGTGCCATTTGACGACTGGTTACTGTCTTATGAATTTAACCGACACTACAGACACACGATATTGCCGACGATTTAGAACATGCGACACGACGTACGGGAGATATCCTCCTTTCGGATCAAGGACAACAAACTGTTCCGCCGTGAAATCGTCCATGAGTTATCTGGACATTGGATTTCATTTAATTAGCTAATTTTCTGGCTAATTTTTGTATACTAACTGTTCAGTTTATAAGTGCAACAGATTCGACAATAAAACCATTATTTTGTGTTTGTGATATTCGGTAGCACGTTTTAAGGCTTAATGACACTAGCCATACATAATTATAAAACAGCAAACACTGACGTGTCGATGTGTAAGATAAGACAAACAAAAATACCAGATAAGATAAATTGTATTTCCAAAAGGAAGGAAATGAATCGAAACAGTAACAAAAGTTGAAATGCAAAACATGTAAGACCATTAACAAACTGTACTAATTCTAAAGATTTGAATGCTTTTGTCGACGTAATGATAATACATATATAATATATTGCACTAACATACACTTTTAACTTATATTTTATTGAGCTTGTTGTACCCATACTAGAATTGTTTTGCTCTTTTATAAACACTGTTTTACTGCTTAAATTAATGCCTTTGTGTACGTTGTATTTGCTATTAGTTTTAAGACTTGGCGGATTCAACGAAGCAAACGAGCCTTTATTAGTTATTCCAATAACAAGACAGGTCATCTAACTGTCTTAGAATATTACTGCATGGGATCATAGTTACATTGTTTACGCGAAATGTGTCGCAGCGCGTATGTATCGAATGAGTGGCCGAATGTGGACCGTAAAACACCAGTGAAAATTGAACTTCTTAGTTATCAGTGTGTGTATACCACGTGATAATAGCGTCATTAATACTGCGTCGGAAGGCAACAATTAGCTTTAAATGAAGACTTTAATGAAAATTGGCTTGATAATTTTAAATGAAACTTAGCCTAGTCTACGCGCTAATGCAATCGGAGTGCAATATCAAATAAATAATTACAGCATAACTACTTGCGTGTTATACAATATAAACGTCAAGTTTTATTTGGCGAATGTAATTATAAAAGCTTACATTCAAGTTTGCTTGTTAACGTGCGTACATATAATTGCTCGCTCTTGTCCGCATTTTTCAACGAATCACGGGAACTTTGTCTATTATGAACTGCGTGTTTTCGTTATTTTCATGTAGTTAACAGTAGCTGTAGAATGAAGAGAGTACACTGAAGTATAGCCAACAACCTCAATGGCAAAAGTATGAATGTTACCCATGACCGATTCACGCCGAAGACAGATTCCATTTCATACTATTTCAAGTGGGTTACCATATTGGTCCATAGCCTAGGTTCATGAGTAGCTTTAACATTCTGCCAAAATCAATTCCCTCTTGTGTTATTTTTTTATATGACATTCAGTGTGGTCATACCACTTTGGCCATTGTGCAGTCATATAACCTTATTCTTTTTTCTTAAAGACTTAGTGAAGTTTTATAACCGTATACTTCTACAATTAACAATTTTTAAATAAAATTGAACATAGACCAAAACAACAATGGTGTGGTTATGGTAACATCTTGTCCATTAAAAAGTTTCTGTTAAAGCCAATCAAATTCTAGCACATATTTAAAAATTGGTTCAAAATCGGAGATTTTACTTTGTTAATCGAAGAGGTGGTACAACTTATTGTACCGAGTGACGTTTTACCGCACTAGTTTAGCACCTGTGTAGAGTCTTAAGCGGCTGTCAAAGCTTATCTCAGTGCTGGTGCCCGTAAACATGTTGTGTCAGTTAATGAGAACCCTTGCGTAATTCCGCATGACAAAGTATCGCAAAATATGATAACTATTCATGTAGGTGATATGAACAATCTGCATTATTAAATCATTCATAGGATGCCATCGGCACTTAGCATCCAATGTGTTTCGCCCCATGTGGCACAAGTTACAAAGATAACTTCAGTTTTTGTAAATGATTGCATGTCTGTGCTGTTTCCTTGTTTAAACATTTAAAATCGTTATCTTACGAGGAGTGGTCAACAATGCCGTGTTTATTTTTATTCAACCTACCTTTTCATACCTTTTAAACCTTATTGTAATGGACAGGAAGAACAATAAACATACATATTTTATCTAAATTACATTATTTATGATAATGTTTACATGTAATAACGTCATTATATTTTTTTTATATATAACAAATGCAGTAACCTTTTTCAGCTGGAGATGTGTCCTTTTCAATGGCTGTATTCAATATAATTTGTTTCCTTATCCTCAGACATGCCTCATTGATGTCGTTTAGTATATTGGACAACTATCTTTCCAATCCAATCCAATTAAAGCACTTAGATTTTGAGCTTAATTTAAAGGTAAGTTTATTTTGAATATGGTACCAGGCCACACTCTGCATTCAACCATTGCCTAAGAATACAATACAAAATATAGAACCGGATGACCTAATTGCTAATACACAGATGCATGCAAAAGCGTTTGTAAGTATAATACTTTGTAAAATCGGACACATATCGTAAACAGTTCACTGTTTTCACGCCGGAAAAGTAATATTACAAGACCGGTTCAATGGCGGATGTAAATATCAGCAAGAAAAGAATTAAGACTCAACACAAACCGTTTTGGCAAGAGTTCACAAGTATTAACAAACGGCAAATTCAATATTAACCAAGCCAACTAATTTGTCATTCATCTTATTCTACAAGTGTATATGTTTACCGGGCATTACAAGACGCAATTATTTTACTCATGAAAATGAAGTAACTATTTAAATCCCGCAGGATGCATCAAAATGTTTAACCTGTCTGCGACGAAATAGAAGGATGGCATATTTGACAAAATATTAAGTTACAAGTATGCTAGGGGTCCTTAGGCCTTTTTACATATGAGATATATTTGAGATATGTGTAATCAAGAAGTTTAAGTTAATTGACTAAAACCCAACAGTATCCAAATTAGCGTTGAGATAGTTCCTAAATCTGATAATGACTCAGTTATTGTTTTTTATTTATTTTAAACTAGAGTTATCACATAATGTCATTTACATCCCCGCACATGCAAATATTTAGTTCGGTTAGAACTGTTGAACGTGTTTCATTGAAGTAATCGTGTCAAAGATTAGTCCAAAAGATTGTGCTCGCACATGTTTGTGGGCTAATGACTATCGAGGATTATAGAAATGAGATTAATTTGTTTAAAACAAATATTGTCGACATAAAAAAACTCTCGGTGAAATCTTTATAATCATTTCAATCTTAAAATTATGTAACTTTGATATAAAACTTTACCTGTAGCATTTTTTCATTAATGATGAATG
Organism: Mya arenaria; assembly: GCF_026914265.1. NCBI lineage: Eukaryota > Metazoa > Mollusca > Bivalvia > Myida > Myidae > Mya > Mya arenaria. The sequence continues at coordinate 38,777,794 of NC_069137.1, read as the reverse complement.
GATTAACTTAAAAACGTGTAGCATTTAGATGGGTGTTGATAGATATCGAATGTTTGCCTCTCAGCGTACAGAAAAACATTAATATTCGAAATGCAATCCAAGTTTCACTGTAAAGTAGAAATATTTGTTCTAGTTTGAGAAAGTCTAGTTCATTTTAGGGTCAACCCTCATATAGAGATACTACAAACATAATTGCTGTATGAGGAAAACAATTGTGCTTTCGAACTAGAAGTCGCATACAGTGCTACAGTTGTAATGAAAATGAGGAATAAGAAGAGCGCAATATTTCTTTCCTGTTTTATGTGCTTGACAATGCTTGTAACGAGTAACAAATATTTGATTTATTTCCTCGATCATCCAGGATGTCATGCGTTTGCAACAACCGGAATGTGTGGTACTTGTGTGGAAAAATGGCCTTACTGGGTATGCGACCAAGGCTGTAGCTGGTGTAGACCATGCCCTGCCGACTGTCCGGACGGTTCTCAAGGTGACGAATTATGCCGCTGCACCAGCGAATGCCCCCTAGGTAAATGGGGTCATTTCTGCAACAAAAATTGCGGATATCTATGCAGGGCATGTGACCGGAATAATGGAACTTGCTTAGTACCATGTAATCATCTCTGTGTGGGTGGGTGCCATGCGTCGTCCGGTTACTGCTTAATGAATATATCCGACGCTACACGCGGTTGCGAAGACAGGGGAACTTGCGGGGAGACTTACGGATTATATCCTCTTTTCGGATCAAATACAACAAACTGTTCTGCCGAGACATCGTCGTTGAGTTATCCTGACATTGAATTACCTTGACTTGGTAAAGTTTATTTCTGTTATTTTGTATACGAACTGATCAGTTGATTGTTGTAACTTACCCGAGAGAATAGTGTGACAAGGAGAAGTTTGTTAGTTCCGGTTAAACGTTTTACTATAAAATGACACTAACAATACAAAAACATAAATCAGCCAAAACTGACTGTTGAGATGTGTAACATAAGATCAGATATGATCAGAAAAAATAACATAAATTGTAATTCCAGTCATTGACTATGCTATGTATGAGATGTAAAGTACACTATATAAGTAATGTGGAAAACTTATTTTATTGGTAACAAATGTTAGAATACAATAAACCTACTAACAGCATGTGTTAATTCTGGAGATGCTGATGATTTTGTCGACAAAATGTTAACAAATATATTGATTTTCATCAATAAGTATCAATGTGTACACATACATTTACAAATATATTATAAATGTTGTTTTGTCCATGCTAATGTTGTTTACTCATCTGTGTAAACTGTTTGATACTGCTTAAATGTATGCCTTTACAAATTTTGTATTTGCTATTACTATATAATAAACGGAAATGAGTTGAGTTGAGTTGTGTTTAAAGTAATATGTAAATGACATGAAGTAATATTTTAATGATTAAGAATTAAGATAACGAGCCCTTCTAAACCATTAGAATATTTCTACATGTCATCTTACTCTGTAAGAATACTTCCTCATTGGCTAACACATTGGCAAAGCAAAATCTGGCACAGTGTGTGTGTTTAGGTTGAGTGGCATTAGGCGGACTTCAAAACACCAGTGAAAGTTGGAAATCTTAATGATTAGGCCTAGTAATTAATAATTGTCTTTCTGCAATTAATCATCGGCTGAAAATATAGGTTGTGTCTTGAACACAATTGTAAAAACAGGGAATCGATCAGTACACATTGCATTAGGGATACATTAGCTTGTAGTTGAAAATAAATTATTCTAAATAGTATATAATATAGTAATCACTGCCATTTGTCGACTGGCTATTGCTTAATTTATTCGAGACCTCACTTGGGTCTTATGAAATAGCTTTCTTAAGGCAATATATAATCGGCTAAAGGATCCCAAACCGTACGTCCGCAACATCGCCGCGCTGGAATACTTTAACCAGGCTAGTTAGAACACATTTTATCAGCTAATTCCTGGAAACAACCTAAATACTTTAAAGGAATTACTTTACATATTCAGACGATTATTATTTTGAGTTTCTGCTGAACCTTTAAACGCTTAAACGAACACAATTAAAACAAGATCCGTTAAAAAGCAAACATTACGTTCAAATCAAACAAATAATTTGGGATCATTATCTTTCAATAAAACAGATAAATAAATCTGCGTCATGCATCTAACGTGCTGAACATGATTGTATTAATCCTGTAATTGCATGATAAGCGACTCTATTATGTCAATGTTATTGTAAGTTTTGATACCATAATTGAAAATTTCAAGCCTAATGCAGGTATGCGAACGTCTTATTTGCATATAGACATTCAAATAAATTATTAAGCTTATAACGATTGAAATAATTTCAGTTTACAGAAAAGGCACGACCATTTCGTCGAGCATGTTTTTTGCCATACAGCTGAAATATGTACGCTTAACTTAAGAAAGTGGTGGAAAATGGATACATGCATATTTTGTCATTTCAACATATCTAGTTTTTGACATGTTGCTTTCTTCTTCATTTATTTAGCTCAAATAAGATGTCAAATGTACTATGCCGCATCTGAAATTGTGTTGTTGTTGTTTGTTGCTGTTGTTGTTTCCGGAATATGTTCTTCCAACTCATGACAGTCATGTTGTATTGCTGACGTCATGAATATATGTTCAACTTTAATTAATAGCAGTCAATGGCTATACTCCAAAAACTAAATACTAATATTATGACCATTTCCATTGTTAGATTATAAGTTATCAGACTAAACTATATGTTGACTTTTCCTCCTTGAAAACTGGACCAACATAGTCATCTACATGCAAAACTCTTGGTTTTGGGGTATTTTTTTCACTGAATAAAATGTTAGTCTAAAACAACAACAAAAACAAATGTTGCATTTTATATTATTGTGTAATCCGTTCAGTAAAGCCGCATAATTGCAAATATCCGTGTACTTCTTACAGCGTTTTTACATGAGTAAGACGCTAACGTCATTTAATAATCAGACATTTTCCTTTCAAATTCATTGTGAATGTCAAATATATTAGTGATTCAACAAATTAGTACGGCACGTACAATGTCGATCAATATAGAATTTGAATGTCGAATATTTATAGAACGTACTGTCATCCACTTGGATCATAAACGATTTCAATCATTACTAACGGTTATAAGTAAGATTTCCGATCCACAAAGAAATGGACACATTGGAAATAAGATAAAATGTAGACAATTAAATTACCTTCATTTATGTTATGAGTGATGATGTTAGTGATGGGCGTTTCTCAAAATCCCGATGATTGTAAAGTAGGTGCCATGTAAACTCAAATAGAGGCCGACACTCATGCTAAAATGAAGTCCGCTGGTGTCCATATGTTAATTATATGTAAGGTCATACTACTGACACGTTACTCATATCACCATACTGTGTTTTGCGCGAACGTCGATATGAATTATTGCTGTGAGTCACAATACACCGTCCGTTCAGGACCAAGCTGAACGGGTGAACATGCATATAATTTGTTTGTAACATAAATTGTAAATGTTTTTTCGTGTACAGGCCTATCGTAAATGCAAAGTTTAAAAATCTAACTGTATAGCAAGCTATTTGGGTTGTTGGGTTGTTCGAATCTAACTGTGTAGGTTACCTTTCCGCTCCCATTTTCCCTGTTTTGACTGTCATAGCATTTTTGTTTAATGCTTAAATATTAAAAGGAAAATACGTGCAGTGTTTGTTTGACTCCAAATGCACTCAGTTCTTAAAGGCCATTCAATTGCTTAATCTGTTTTTACCAACTAAAAACATAATAGTTGATGTACATAGAAAGCGGATATTTTGACTATAGATAAAATGATAATGTTCAATGATAACCTTACAAAATGGAAAAAAGTGGATATTTCCTAGATGTTATGATTTTTTGACATTTCATTATGAATGTGAATGGGTTATGATTGCGTATCGAGGGTTTTCCATTTAGTTCGTAAAGAGGCATTGCATTTGTAAATTATGATTTATCATGTCTACTTAAAAAACGAAGGCAAGAGGGTAAAAAATTGTTGAAGGACACAGAGACTTGTAACTGTAAATATATAATCGGTAGATATGCCGGTTGGAGGATAGGTTGGTGGGTGTGTAAATAGGTCGGTCGGTCGTTTAATGGAATACAATATAAATAATGACATCATTACTCATTGCGTGTTATGCAATATGAACGTCAAATTTTATCTGGCGAATGTAATTAAAAAAAAATGAAATCAAGTTTGCTTGCGTATATGCGTACCTTTCTCTGATCACTCTTGTCCGCTTGTTTTGCCAAACCATGGGAACTTTGTCTGGCATAAATAACGTGTATTCGGCATTTTCATGACGTAAATGGAAGCTGTAAAATGAAAACGAGTACACTGAATAATACCCAACAACATCAATGGCAAAGGTGATCATATCTTTTAAATGAAACACTAATTTACGCCGAAAACCGATTCCACTTTTAACTTATACTATTTCTATTGTGGTAACGTATGTGTCCATAGCCTTTAGGCTTACGAGTAGCTTGAAAATTCTGCAAAATCAATTTCCTTTTTTGTTTGTTTTCCCTTTGGTATGACATTCAGGGCTTTAATTGGACTTTGATAATAGTGTAGTCCTATAACCGTATACTGTTAAAGCCAAATACATTCTAACACAATTTAAAGAACACATAGGTTCATTATCGAAGATTTTGCTTTGTTTATCAAAGAGTTGGTACCTTCTTGTACCGATTGACGTTTTCCCGCACTAGATTGGCACCTCTGTGGAGCCGTAAGCGATTGTCATAGCGTATCTTAAGGCTGGTGTTTGTTTAATTAAACGTAAATGAACCGTTGCGTACTTGCGCATGTCAAAATATCGTGACAGTGACAAATCAAAATAACTATTCGTGTATGTGATTTTTTGTAGATGAATGCATGTCTGTGCTGTTTCCTCGTTTAAATATTTCAATCGTTTATTGGGAGGAGTGCTCAACAATACTGTATCTATTTTCATTTAACCTTTGTTTTAACACCTCGAAAACCTTGTTTGAAAGTACAGGGAAATGCATAAACAATGTTAATCTAAATTACATTATTTTTTGATAATGATTTTGCTTCTATATGATTAGGTCATATTATTTTGTTATATATAAAAAGTGCAGTTTTGAATCCGAATTCGCCAGACGTTATATATAGTTTGAGCAACTGGATAGAGTGACACGAAATAAGATTTACCACAATTAACAACAAATTGTTTTAATATACAGAAAAAACGATGAAAAAATGTCGAAAACAATGGTCGTTATGAAGGATACCGAGTTTAATTTGAAAGAAATTTGCAGAAACACGATATTACTACCTTATGACACGATAGAAGATCACAGTAAATCTTTAAGCATTCACCAATCATTTAATATTTTTGTGTTTTCAGCCATTACATTTACGGTTACGAACTTGTTATCAGTTATTAATATTTTCAATAAATGGATTATTTTGTAAGCGGTATTAGATTAATCACTCAAAATTTATGTTTGTAATACATATATTTGTATTGATTTTGAATAATAGTGTCACTTTCAATTTCGATTATTCAATGTAAAAAAATAGCATTCGTTCTTGTATCATTTTTGGATCATCCCTCGCATAGATATACTATAAAAGCAATTGAGATAAAGCGAAAACAGTTGTGCTTATTAAACTAGAAATTGCATACACTGCTGTAGTTGTGATTAAAATGGGGAATGAAAAAAATATAATAATTCTTTTCTGTTGCATGTACATGGGACTGCTTGTATCCAGTAACACAGGATTGACCTATTTCCTCGATCGTCCAGGATGCCATGTGTTTGCAACAACCGGAATGTGTGGTACTTGTGTGGAAAAATGGCCTTACTGGACATGCGACCAAGGTTGTGGCAGGTGTAGACCCTGTCCAGCGGACTGTCCTGACGGTTCTCAGGGTGACGAATTATGCCGCTGCACCAGCGAATGCCCCCTAGGTAAATGGGGACAATTCTGCAACAAAAATTGCGGGTACAAATGCAGGGCTTGTGACCGGCAAAATGGGACTTGCTTAGTGTCATGTAATAAACTCTGTCTGGACGGGTGCCATTTGTCATCCGGTTATTGCTTAATGAATATATCCGACGCAACACGCGGCTGCGAAGACAGGGGAACTTGCGGAGAGACTTACGGAATGTATACTCTTTTCGCATCAAAGACAACAAACTGTTCTGCCGAGACATCGTCAATGAGTTATCCTGACAGCCGATTACCTTAAATTGGTTAATTTTCTTGCTGTTTGTTCGTAAATGAATTGAACAGTTGATTTGTGTTACTTACCCGAGATAATAAAACCAACTTCTAGTAGTTTGTAAATTCCGGTTAAACGTTTGAATGCAAAATGACACTAACAAAGCAAAATATAAAACAGCAATACCTGACAGGTTAAATGTGTAAGATAAGACTAGAAATGATCAGAGAAATTAACAGAAATTGTAATTCAAATAATTTGCCATGTTATATATGAGATGTAAATCGCACTACGTAACTTATGTGGAAAATTAATTAAATCAGTAACAAGTGTAAGAATATATATTTGCCTATAAACAACATGTATATATTCTAAAGATGAAGATGATCTTGTCGACTAAATGATATCTGACAAATATATTGCTCTTCATCAATTCGTATCAATGTTTACACATGCATACAATTTTAGCAACTATATTATCAGGGTTGTTTTATGCGCACTAATATAGTTTTGCTCTCCTGTAAAACGTATTGCACACTTCTTAAATGCATGCTTTTGCAAACCTTGTATTTGCTATGACAAGATAATAAACGGAGATTGGTCTAGTTGAGTTTAGTTTGATTTAACGGTATAGTAAGAAACTACAGGTCATCTAACTATGTAAGAATACTACCTCATTGGCTAACACCTTGGCAACGAATAATATGATACTAGGCCTTTAATGATTGCTTTTCTGAAATTAATCATCTGCTGAAAATGTGCACAATTGTAAAAAAATCAGGATTTTGATCAGTACACATTGCATGAGGGATAAATTAAGTTGAAGCTAAAAATAAATTGTTCTAGGTATAGTATGTACCGTTTTAAATCACTGCCTTTTGTCGACTGGTTATAGCTTCATAAATATATAAGATACCTCACGGGATCTTGTGAAATAGCCTACTCTAGGTATAAATATAATCGGCTCAAGGTTCCCAAGACGTCCGCAGCAAAGCCTGACACTGGAATACATTAACTAGGCTGGTTAAAACACATATAATTCGCAAGTTTCATCGAAATAGTTAACTAGTTTTATTAAAGAAGAGGCAATAAAACGATTAATATTCATAGGGTTCTGCTTTAACTTATAAACCGCTAAAACGAACAATATTTAACCAAATTCATCAATTTGCATACAGCACGTTTGAAACGAATGAATAATCATTAAAAAAATAAACACTGCGTCATTCAGCTGACGATCTGAATATAACTGGATTAAACCAGTGGTTGTAAGATTAGCGAAACTAATATGTCATTATGTTGTTGCTAATTTGGTGGCCTTAATAGAAAAAAAAAACGTTCAAGCCTAATGCAGCCATGCAAACGTCAAATTTGCATAAAAACCTTCACATAAATGATCATGCATAAAAAGGTTGAAATAATTTTAATATCCTTAAAAGGAACGTTTATCTCATCCAGCACGTGTTAACCCTCACCGCTGAAATATTTACGCTTAACTAAAGATAGTGTGTCAAAATAAATACAAACAGATTTTGTCATTTTAAAATATCTTGTTTTTGACAAATTGCTTTCTTTATCGTTTACTTAGCTGAACTAAGTTGTCAAATGTACTTCACCGCATTTATCATTGTGTTCTTATTGTTTATTGTTGTATTTTTTCCGAGATAAAATTTCAATTCATGTCAGCTCCGGGGGCATTGTTGACGACATAAATATATTAAGAACAGACAATAACTACTCTCACAACTGAATACTAATCTTAATATTAACAATACCATTTTTATTTTTCAATTGTAAGTTATCAGGCTAGAATAAATGTTGTCTCTTTTCTTTGACTAACGGATGGACGTAGTCATCGACATGCAAAGCTTCTAATTTGTGGTGATGTATTCACTGTATTAAGAGTTAGTTTTAAAACAAACAAAAAATGCATTTAATAAAAATGCGTAATCTATACAGCAGAACCACATAATTGTAAATACCAGCGTACTTCTTACAGCGCAATTACAGAACGCTTACGTCGTTATATAATCAGAAAATTTCCTTTCTAATTCAATGTGAATGGCCATATATTGGCGATTCATCAAATTAGAACGGCATGTAAAATGTCGAACAATAATGGAATTTAATCGTCGAATAGTTTGAAAAATACTGTCATTAAATGGGTTCAAAAACGATTATAATCATAACAAGTAACAGATACCGAGTTTTTTCTTCAAATATGTACACTCACAGACGTCAGAAGTCATTTCGCTAGGACAAACACCAATATGGTCGGAGGTGAACTACAATCTAGATATAGATCTAGAACTAGATAGTATAGTTACACTGTTTATTTAAAGTCAGTTTATTTAAGAACAACTATTATATAACTTGCAATTATTATGTAATCTGTTAAACAAACCCGCGATATTGCAAATACGCTTGTATTTCATACAGCGCTGTTACAGAAGATAAACGCCTACGTCATGAAATAACCAGATGGCACGTAAAAACATGAAGTATTGAATATACATAAAAGTCGAATATTTTAAAGAATAATGCTCTCACAATTATTCAAAAATGATTCCAACCATTACTGACTATTATCAGTTGAATTTATGATCCACTTATAAAAGAGCGCATCGTAAAACTATATATAATCTATATACTTTAATAGTTTAGTTACACTATTGTATGTTATGAGTGATGATGTCATCGGTGGGCATGTCTCAAAATCTCGATGATTGTAAACGGGGTGCGATGAAAAAGGTATTTGTTTGCTTAAACTTAAAATATGGACACAACGGAAAAACCCTATGTAATATACGGTATTCCTACGATTCCTCGAACCATTACAAACCAAAACCCCTCAAATTGAGGTCGACACCTATGTTATGTTCGCTAGCGTCAATATGTTAACGGTTTATATAAAATCATCCTACTTACACGGGACCCATATCAACGTTCTATGACCGCCCGCTAACGTCGATATGAGAGCTACTGCTGTGAGTCACAATGCACCGTCCAAACTAGACCTGGAAGGGTAAGCATTGATACACACCAATTGTAAACGTCGTTTCGAGCACAGGCCTATCTTAAATTCATAGTTTAATTATTTAGCTTTATAATGAGCTGTTTGGGTTGTTGGATTGTTCAAATTTGACTATGTAGGTAACCCTTCTGCTTCCATTTTATTCAACAAATATGTCGCGGCTTTGCCGATATTTTATAAAGCAAATACAATGTATTGATGTGTTAATAAAAAATGGAAAAGCACCGAAACATGAACGTTTATAGTTCTTCTCGTTGAAAAATAGACGACTTTATGTAATGTAGATCGACAAAATGCTCTCCACGAAAATAAATGTTTGTATTCACCATCAACTTTTCTCTACATGATATGGAGCTAAAGTAAATAGGGTAAATCACGAAATAATTGAAAATTTTGTTGCACGTTTACCTTCAGTGAAACACGTTCCACAGTATTAGCCTAGCATACTTGCCAACATACGCATGTGCGCGGGTATTAATCACATTCTGTGATAGCTCTAGTTAAAATTGATTTAAAAAAAAAACATAACTGAAACAGTATGACATGTACTTAATTATTTCAACGCTTCTTTGGAAAGTTTTGAGCTGTTGCATCTAAGACAATTAACCTCTTGTTAACATGTATCTTATATTTTAGAATGGGCTAAGTAATCCCTAGTATACTGGCAACCTTATTTACCTCCAGTATGGTATAATTCTATTTCGTCGAAGACAGGTTTAACTATGTATTATCTTTCTACTCAAAGCTCACATTTCCCGTTCACGCCTCCCAAGTTACCTTAGTTTCATGCTTATTCGTGTGTATGAAAAACATTTGCAGTGTATGCGGGGCTCCAAACGAACTTGAGATCAGAACCCCTAGATGTTTTATTTTGTGACATTTCATAATTGGAATGAGTGATGTTTGCGTTTAGCGGGGTTTTCGTTCGCGAGGAGGCCTTGAATTTGTAAATTATGATTGCTGATGCCTGTTTTAAAGAGGACAAGAGAGTGGAGTTTTGTTTCAGGACACTCGTACATGTAAATATTTAAATTGTTGAAAGGTCCGTCAATATATTTTCGTCAACACAATAACTTGGAAAGGTATTGAACTTGGTCGATAAAAACAGCCTAGGCTAAGGTTGAACTAAATGGATGGCACGTATTGAATTTGACATCAGTAGGTAAAGGTCACGACCAACAGCATTTTAAGAAATGTGCCCACACGATAACTTGAAAAAGCCGAAGATTGCGTCAGTTATACGTCTTTTCACTAGAGATTTCGTTTGGTCCTTCTGTGTTTGATTTCAGTAAATCGAAGCTCAAGGTCACCGTCAATAGTTGTGTGAAAGGAGCATGAACCGTTTGTTGATGTTTGACCTTGACCAGTATACCTGACCAGTGTGAATTGTTTTGTAATGACTTTTATTTCCTATCAACGTTTTGTGTTTTGATTGTTTGCTTCATGAACATTTTCAATTTCGATTTTATGACGCGGGTGTCATAGTACACACGTAGACCCGTACCCGAACAAGTTGTGATTTGCATCCAAAGTTTTGATCAAAGTATGATGTCTTTCTAACCATTTGTTAGACAACGTTGTACTCATTCAATCGGAGCTCAATATTTAAATAAACAATGACGGCATACCCTCTTGCGTATTCCACAATGCTTTTATCTTGCAAATGTTAAATTAAAGTCTGTTCGTTTACTTGCGTGTATGTCCGCATTTTTTTCCTTTGGCTGTCATAGATCGCGTGTTTGTGCCATTTTCATGACGTTAACGGTAGCTGTAGAATGCAAGCGGCTACACTGAATTTTTCAATATAACATTTTAACCAACATACTATAGCCTATAGGTATAAATACGGTAGGTTCTCCGCCTATACGTTTTTGGTAGGTAGGGTCGGGTTACCTGAGCCAGAAGTACTTTCATAAGCCATATTTATAAACATGCACGGCAGTACCGGTTCTTTTGAAATCTGTAGGCGGTGTTCATTGTTAAATCGTCAGTCATGACCTGCTGACATATAAACATAAACTATAAGGGCGCGGTTATTAACACGGCGGCAATTTTGGATGAGATTATAGCTTTTTTAATTACGTTATTGTTAGAAAACACCCGTTGCTTTTTTAATCAAACTCGTCAGTTACGGTTCATATCACCCTGTCTATAGAGAGTTTTTTTTTTCTAAAATGCCCTGCAATGACTTGACGATATACAAACTAGAATGGTGGGAACTAAAAACTCGGCGGTCGTTTTGAATAAGAACATATATTTATTTCTTGATAACATTATTTTTAGAAATCTTGTTAGTCAGCCTCTATTAAGCCAATCTATATTTTCCCGGTTTTCATGATTTATCCCGGTTTTCATGATAAAGCGTTCTAAAACACAAACATTTCAATTGCATTTCGTGCGGTATCATCTTTATTTAGTGGAGGTCCATTTAAGCGTGTAAAGTGAATAGGCTCAATAAGTAGATGAGTTAAAGGATGATATATTTCGTTCATGCTTTACGATGAAATATGGGGTTTTAACAGTGAAATAACAACAGTGAAAATATCAATTTGATATTTTCACTGCAAAATAAGGTGTGAAAATATCAACTTTCATAACTACTTTTAAATTCCTTTGTTGTTACATGTACTTGCCTTGATCAAAACAGAACATTGTGGACTTCAGTAAATTATGTCAAAAAATGTTAAAAAAGAAAGAAATATTTTATAAATTTAAATAAATATATAATTGGAAATTAACAACTTACCGTTTATTACCGGTTATCCCGTTTATCAAACATTATATATGAAATATCACACAACAAAATATAAACTATAGCTAAAGCAACAGACGTAACAGTTCAGGCAATATATCTGTACACTCAAAATAATCGTATAATTGCTACATGTAAAGCAAATAAAGTACATTTACCGAACCATATTAGGTGCACATAGATATACTGGCATAGTGATTGAAAGCAAAACATACTTTTGAAAATGTCTTATAGGAAAAGCACATCATATGACATAAGTATACACACAGCACTCTCGAGTCTCGGTATGATTGAATAATACCAAACTGGGCGCTTAACGTAAACTTTCATTAACTATCAGAGTGATTGGTAGCAGGCGACTACATTGTTGAATAGGAAGCACAAAATACAACAAAAATATACACACATTAGTCTCGGGGCTCAGTATCATGGAATCACATCACGAAAATTTTCATTGACTCTCAGAAAGATTGCATGCAGACGACTCCAATTTTGGAAAGCACAACATACAAAGAAAGTATCGAGTTCAAAAACCAATTCGTCCTCGTTACATTGCCGTTGTTTCTTGCAGACTTTTCAACAAGGTCAGCATCGCTTTCTGAGGCCTTGTTGAAGGATAATTGTCCTCTACTCCAAATGGACTGAACACGTCTTACTCGAGAGTATCAGACTCGGCATCATCGCCGTCAGGGCCGAACGAATCCGCTACCACATCGATGTCCTCAGAGTCAGGATAATCCGCTACCACATCGATGTCCTCAGAGTCGAGAGAGACTAACGGCTGCATTACGTCAGCTTTGTTTGGTATTTTGAAACAACCAAATGACTCGTTGAATATGCTCTGTTTTACCTGTAGTATTATATCTATATGAATAAGATAAATCCGTATTTATTTTAACCATGCATTAATTTATTATATTAGATCTAGAGTACATGAGCGGTATCATTGACATACATGAATCGATTGACTTAGAAGATTTGAAGATTGGCTCTTACATTTACTGACATATCAAAATGCAATAAAACCAATTTTTGCGAAAAAATGAATACCCCAGTTGTGTGATATGTTGTAATAATTAATGGATAAACTCTTATGAAAAGGACAGTAGTTTTGTTTTAAATTTACTTGACTTTTTCACTATCGTGAATGACTCCTACTAATGCGAAAATATTGTTCATTGTTTTTCCTGGATTTTTTCGCATATCTTCCAAACTAGACATAGCGGTTACTTCCCTTGTCGTACAGTAAACACTGCAATCACACCTACGGCGTAAAAGTGATTGAAGTCACGTGACATCATTACAAAAGTTACATATAATGAACTCATCCATAAGTTTATGTTTAGTTTTACCATTTTTTTCTGTATTTTCTGACTCTTAAATAAATTATTGCATAGATGCGTGTATTAACACTTAAAATCAACCCAATTCACCTGAGCTGTGATGTTGACGCAGGCTGACAGATTTTTCATACTGATGTTCCTGGCAACAATACAGACAGATTTGATGTCAGTGTGCTTCCTGACGTGATGAATACAGAAGGAGACATCCGTATTGTCTACAAAAAAGAAAACGATAGAGTCACTTTATACAATAAGAAGAGAAGATTACTACACTTTGCAAATTATTAAGCGTTTCAAAGTTCCAAAGCATTTGAAAAGGTTTAGCTTTAAATCCGCACTAATCCTTCAAGTGCTTTGCTTAGCTGAACGAAACAACACGTTCCGATACTTACAAACAGCATCTCAATATTATTTTTTATTAGCATGCAAATAAATAGTTTGTGTATAAATGAACTATGAACCTTATATCATTTTATCAATTCCATTTAATAATTTGTTCAAGTATTAGTTGAGAATGCGATTTTCTCCCACCTCAGATAAGTAGATCTAATAATTAAACCATGCTAGAAATTCTTATCTTGCCTACGAACGAAGATAAAATGCCGTATGGAACTCCTTTTTAATGGTCACAACATTGTAATTACCTCCCTTGTTGAAGACTGTCGTCTGTAGCGTCATGGAAACCTTGTCTTGTGGCAATATTTAAAACGCTAATTCATTATTTCTCGCTTAATAGTCACCATAAAACAGTTTTCACGCACCTTTCAAGAAATAATGCTTCACTCTCCTTAGAACTATTTAAAGACCGATTTGAAAATTAACCTAATCTGAATCCCTGCGCGAATATCCACGACAACCACGATTTAATACATATCCATACGCAATTATTTTTATCAAGCACAAAAGAGTTCCAACAAAAAAAATCATTTTTACTTAATTTTGTTTAACTGAGGTGGGAGAAAAAGCATCTACCATAGCCGCTCGTGTAAGATACGTTAATCCCGACACTGGCGCAGGTTGTTTCGCGTAGGGATCGGAATGAACCTATCTTACACTCTCGACCATGGAAGATACTTATTATCTATTCTTAATGTGTCACCCCCAAATGGCCCTGAACATATAAACAAACAAACAGGAAATTCAGCCCTGCTGTGACTCCACAATATAAACAAAGGATGCACAGCAGGTATTTAACATGATACACATTTCTTTGACTAGGCATTTAACTACAACATATAATAAACATACTTGTAATCTTTCCTTTTACAACTTCATGTCTGCCCGCAACCAGCTTTACTTCCATCGCGTTGTGTACGGCCTTTGCAATTACATACGCTGAATATGAAAAACAAGATATACATTGAATATCTCTATATATATTGAATATGCTGTATAAAGAGGTTTTTTTTTTGTTTGGGTGAGAAATAATATTTTTCTAGCAATACTGATACGATAGTTTGTGACGTAACACTATAAAGGTGTCCATGTTTCAAAGGTAAGTTATTAATTAGGTTATCCAATGTATACAATTTAAGCTTGTCTATCGAGCCATTAGAAATAAGGTTTAATTTTGGTGCCTGATAACCCAAAATAAAAAATGGTATTATTTAACAGCGTATTGCTCAGTTATGACTTATATGTAAATGACCGAACATGCATTAAAGACAACGCTATGACAGTGTGGATTTTTGTACTTTGTTTGAACTGATATCAGACGTGCAATAACCGGGTTTGCACTCGGTTAAACATAAACATATACTTTTTCTACTCATAAGACCCAAACGAAGACCCTTCCAAATAATACCAAAATACTGTGGTGTTAGCAGGCATCAAACATACACATACGTATATATAGGATACCATAATCAAAAGCACAGCACTATCTTTAAGATCACTACCTTTACAATGTGTGTAAGTTTTACAAATCTTGCATATGCCCTTGTGACAAATGGCGCTCCCGTCAATATCATCGTACACGACTTCAGGGGAATCATCAAAGCCATATGTTCTACTATCATTGATGGGAATACCGTCTTCACCAGCTGAAACAAAAGCAGTGCCTATTTAAGGCAGCAATCAATATAACCTGTACATAAGTATTGCTATTATAAAACGTATGGCGATTTATTTTCTTTGTATTATCAATACGCTAAGATACATAGTGGCCGTGAAAGGTCAAGAATAAAAGAATTACAATTATTTAATTTTATTTCGTTTTAGGAGCATTAATTTGTTAGAGCATAATTTACATCCATTGCAACAGGTCGTTGTATAATAAAGTTCAGTGCCGTTTAAAGTGTGTGTGCCTAGATGAATGTGTTTTTGAATTGGGTGTGCCTTGTTCAGTGTCTATTGAACTGTGTGTGCCTTATTCAGTATCTATTGAACTGTGTGAGCCTTGTTCGGTGTATACTAAATTGTGTGTGTCTTGTTCAGGGTCTAGTGAACTATGTTTGCCTTGTGCAGTGTATATTGAACTGTGTGTGCCTTGTTCGGTGTATACTAAATTGTGTGTGCCTTATTCAGTGTCTATTGAACTATGTGTGACTAGTTCAGTGTCTATTGAAATGTCTGTGCCTTTTTCGGTGAGTTTTTCTTACTGTGTGTGACTTGTTCAGTGTATTTGAACTGTGAGTGCCTTGTTTAGTGTCTTTTGAACTATGTGTGTCTTTTTCAGTGTCTATTGAACTGTGTGTGGCTAGTTCATTGTCTATTGAGCTGTGTGTGTCTTGTTCAGTGTCTTTTATACTGTGTGTGCCTCGTTCAGTGTCTATTGAACTATGTGTGCCTTGTTCAGTGTCTATTGAACTGTGTGTGTCTTGTTCAGTGGCTAGTGAACTATGTGTGCCTTGTTCAGTGTATATTGAACTGTGTATGCCTTGTTCAATGTATATTGAACTATGTGTGTGTATTGTTCAATGTCTTTTAAACTCTGTGTGCCTTGTTCAGTGTCTTTTCAGCTGTGTGAAGCTAGATGAGTGTCTAATAAACTCTGTGTGCCTAGATGAGTATATATTGAACTGTGTGTGACTCATTGAATTTCAATAGAACTTTCTTTGTATGCCTTCTTAAGTGTCTCTTGAACTTTGTTTTCTTCGTTGAGAGTCTATTTAAATTTGTATGCTTGTGATAGTTGTTAACTATTTTAATATTTCATACTAAGTAACTAAGCAAATACAAAATGCAACTTACCGATGCGATCTTGAACCAACATACCCAGAATGGTGAAACAGCCAATAGAATTGGTGTACGTCTTTCCTTTATACTTAAAAAAGTGAAGACAGTTGTATTTCATTTCAGTTGATTTTAAATATATAAATATAAATATATATATATATATATATATATATATATATATATATATATATATATATATATATATATATATATATATATATATATATATATATATATAAATCGTACTCAAAATTAAACTTAATTATTGATTGTCACAAATCATTTATACAATTTAATCTGTTTTCCAACTTTTGTTTACTTGCTGAGTTTCACTATCAGGATACGACTATGATTAATATATTAGTAAGAATGAATAATGTTTCCACATCGATATTATTTTAATTAAATAAAATGGTATTTTTCATTTAGTGTACAATGATTAAATTCAATGATTCTTTCTGATGTACAAACTACATACACGTTATATGTATTGAACAGCAGTATCGGCTTGATCAATGCTGTTGACAGAAATGAATTGCGCAGCGCTTGCAGTGTCCAGTAGTAACGGTTTAAGGGCCTTGTATAAGGTATGTATGGCAAATTAATCCCCAGCTTACCAGCCCCTGTTTTATGGACTATGCCAAATCAGTGTTTATTATTTATTTGTTAATTGCCATTTGGGGGTGTGTTTTAAGAAAATGCGCAGCGCTGGCAGTGTCCAGTAATAACGGTTAAAAGGCCCATTTTTAAGGAATGTTATGCAATTTTTTCCCTAGATTTCCAGTTCCAGTTTTATGGACTTAATGCCATATCAGTGTATATTATTTATTCGTCAATTGTCTGTAGGGGCTGTGTTTTAAGAAAATGGGCTGCCTCCTTTATCTTTGACTGATCAATATTCATTTCTGATTGATGGTAAAAGTCGCAAGAGGGCAAAAAGGACCGTGTGTAATTCCCAAGATTAGAGTTCAGGTTCACATACAGAATGGTTAAACAAGGCTTTTAAGCAGTTTTATACTGTTCGTTGTTGATATATCTCAAAATTAATGTTAAAGGGACTGTACACAAGATTGGCACCAAAATAAGTTTTTTTTGTGACGAATCTCAGGCAATTATTTAATAGAATGTGTTACGTTTTGATATCATAATTGTAAAAATAAGTACCAAACTGTAAAAAAAAATAATTCTGTCGGAGACCGGGTTCGAACCCGCGTCGCCAAAATTGCAGTTCAGCGTAGTATCCACTGAGCTACGACCGCTTACTTTAAACAGGTGACATAATTAAGCTAAACACCTCACTCGGTAATATCACGTGATAACACCGACTAGCCAATCACTCATAAGGAATGAATTCTACTAGGTAGACATACCCAGTAATCTTTTTTAATGTAAAAATACGAAATAACTGCTAAACTTAATTAAATTGTAAACTATGTGGTACTTCAGTTAATCAGTTTCAATGCATTGTAAACATTAATACCAAGACAATTTGCCTTTTTTTCTTGCAAATTGATCATCTGGTGCACAGTTGCTTTAATATATGTTGTGTCCCTAATCATTGTATAACAACACTTCAACAGCATACATTAAAGATATTTAGGGCTTACCTTCACGGAAAGATCGAGGCAAGAGTGCAGTTTTGCCATGTCCACATCTTTCGGGATTAGACATATTTCCTCTATATTTATAATGGGAACATTACGAGAACAAAACGACCGAGCAGCAGGTCCTGAAAACATAAACAGGCCCAAATGATGATGTGAAACCCATTTTTGTAATTTTGCATTTCAATTTTGTTAATAATTGAAAAATAATTAGTTTTTTGCAGTTTTCGGATTGCATGCTCGGAGTTGTTAAATCTTAAATGTAACGCAGGATTATGATATAAATTAAAATCGGTTTGCCTTGAATACACATACTCCCTACTAACAAATCCCCAAACAAAAACAAAGATAAAAAGGAGTTGCAGTTACGATTATTACTCGTAAAACAGATGGCGAAACCTCACTTTCAGCATGTATACCTAACCATTTTCCCAAATATACCCGCTGTATAATAAGTTACAAGTAATACCCCCAGTATAATAGCTTACCTGCTTTATACCCGGTATACTATCATGGTTTGTATATACCCTGTATACTATCTTACCTATAAAATCACATGTATACTATCTATTTGGTATACCCAATATATACCCAATATATACAACCTTACCTGTAGTATCCTATGTATAATATCTAACCTGTAAAATCCCCTGTATACTATCTACTTGGTATACCCAATATAAACAACCTTACCTGTAGTATCCCCTGTATACTATCTCACCTGTAAAATCACCTGTATACTATCTACTTGGTATACCCAATATATACAACCTTACCTGTAGTATCCCCTGTATACTATCTCACCTGTAAAATCACCTGTATACTATCTACTTGGTATACCCAATATATACAACCTTACCTGTAGTATCCCCTGTATACTATCTAACCTGTAAAATCACCTGTATACTATCTACTTGGTATACCCAATATATACAACCTTACCTGTAGTATCCCCTGTATACTACCTAACCTGTTAAATCCCCTGTATACTATCTACTTGGTATACCCAATATATACAACCTTACCTGTAGCATCCCCTGTATACTATCTCACCTGTAATATCCCCTGTATACTATCTTACCTATAAATTTCCTGTATACTATCTTACCTGTAATATCCCCTGTATACTTTCTTACCGGTAGTATCCTCTGTATACTGTCTTACTTGTAGTATCCCCTGTATACTATCTTACCTGTAATATCCCCTGTATACTATCTAACCTGTTATATTTCTGTATACTATCTTACCTGTAATCTCCCCTGTATACTTTCTTATCTGTAATATCCCCTGTAAACTGTCTTACCTGTAGTAACCCCTGTATACAATTTTACCTGTAAAATACCTTATATACTATCTTACCTGCTTTATCCCCTGTATACTATCTTGCTTTGCATATCCCATGTATGCTATCTAACATGTAAAATCCCCTGTATACTATCTAACCTGGTATACCCCATATATACCATATAACATGTAATATCCCCTGTGTACAATCTTATATGGTATACCCAATATATACTATCTTACCATTAAAATCCCTTGTATACCATCTTGCTTGGTATATCCCCTTTATACTATCTTACCTGTCATATACATTGTATATTATCTAACCTGGTATTCAAAAGTCATACTATGTTACCTGATATATCCTCTGTATCATATTTTACGTGGTATATCCCATATACTATCTCACCTGTAATATCGCCTTCTACCAACAATTTGGTATTCAAAGTCATCCTTAACCGTATTTTCCCGGCATGACCAAATCTCACAGTTGCCACAATGCACACTGAAATGCAAAAGAAAAGTCATTTTACAATTAAATCTCGTCCTTAGATAACAAGATGTGCTTGTAAAACATGTATATCACCCAAATTGCAGCAAACAGTCATTTCACATTTAATATATGAGGAGTTATTTAAGGTTATGATCAAACTCACTTTCAAGTTTGAAGATAGTAGGTCAATATTTTTAGCAGTTCTGGTTTCCGGAGTTGTTCAGTAATACTTTCGCGTAAAACATGTTTGCGACCTCCTCACAATAGTAAATTAGTTAAATGGATTCACTGCAATTAAGTTAATAAATAATGCATATAACTGCATTAAAGTGGTTTTCAAAACGTTAATTATAATAATACGACAATGGTTAATTTTCTTGTAATTTTAAAGCAAATCATTAAAGTTATTTATCCTTGTATTTTTCAACATCTGTTTGAAAGATGACTATGACTTTTGTCAATCTGATAACCTTGACCTTTGATTAAAGAATCAATGGAGGGCTCTACATATAACAACCCCCCCCCCCCCATCTAGTGTGTGGACCATAGGTTCAAGGTTTTATCATTATAAAGATCGGACAAGGTTTTATTGTGCTCAATGTTACAGTGACATTTAACCTACTGACCTATTCTGTTAATTACCAATACCCCTAACACTTTTTGGGACCCAAGCTTTTAGTAGCCATCCAGTTATCAATCGTAAAATGTTTGATAGACGAACCGACGAACCTACATGTGCAAAGCAATATATCCCCGTTTCTTTGAAGGCGAGAAGCTATAGATGTACAAATTTTCTGAGCGTTTACATCGACAAATCAGCCTTTAGTCATCTTTAGACGTATTGGCATTTTATCGATTTATTGAACAAATAAATATTACTGCACTATTACATTAAGAAGTGTATCTCTACATTTAGACATGAACCTCTTATACAGAAATGCAATTGTATATTACTGTAGTATTTTATATTGAAAAGACCAGGTCCAGTATTCAATATTGATCTTGATCTTCTCATTAGACACGCCTTGGTGATTCCATTCAGCCTATTGGTCAGCTGAAGATACAGGCCAAACAAAACGCTTAGTTTTTAGACTATCTGCGCATACGCGCAGGTAGTCTTAAGACAACAAACTCCAAAGAACTACTTCTAGTCATGTCGTTTTAACCCATTTTTTGTCTCAATGCGCTCTATGTTTAGAAGAATGATGTCAAGACCATAAAAATAGATTAGTTGCATTGCAGTTCGAGTATGAGTTTTCGCTTGTTCGGCTATTTCCGCGCCGTAATTCTGTATCCCGGCGTTTTAATTTTAGCAGGATACAACTATTTTTAGAGCACTATATTTATCAGATTAATGTGGGTCAAAATAATGAAGGCTCTGTTAGGAATGTAACATACTGATATTTACTCTGAGTTTAGCCCATGATATTCCAGAAGTTATTACCAACCGCAAGTGTTCCATCGCCTGCAGGGTTTGCTATAACCTGACGTGACCCTGAAGCACGCTTATATGTAATGGTGCATTTCTTATTTGACTTTTATGAGATAAGAAACAAATATAATTGTCTGAGTATCAAAATAGTTGTATCTCAGGTTTCGCGTTGCTAATGATTCAAATACTATAATTCATCTGGTACACGATAATAAGATATTATTCATTCTATGATATTAGTCGTTTATATTTCTAATGAGATGTTTTCAATTATTTTTTTGGCCTTAAATCTTCGTTCCGGTGTATTCTTGGCATAGTTTTAGACATCAGGCTTTCAATTTATATAAGCTCACATGCCCTGATACGACAGTGCGTCATGCATATGCTTGGTGAAGCAAAGTAGTTCGGATTAAACCTGTTAAAAACCAAAAAGTACGAAGCATTCATAACAGCACTAGTACTATTTCTACACAGGTACTTACATAAAACATAAATAACATTAAATTTATCAACAAACTTTTAAAAGCACAATTGTAATTATTTTCATTCATAAAACAGACAAGTTCCGATTATCTAAAAATAGTTTCAACTACATTAATTGACCGATATTCTAAACATAGTTTCTACATGCATTAACTGACCACGTGTTTGTCCTCACTGCGGGAAAACGGCCATCTGATAAGCTCTGCATTTTGAAAGGAATTATTGCTAAAGTTGTTCGTAAACTAAAATCATTTTCCTTAAACAATTAAAACGTGTATGTTCATAAAATGTGCCTAACGTATCATATCTAAATAAAGCACCGAAATACCTTTAGAAACGATTAAAAGGGGCATGCATTATAACTTCAAATACATGGCGACGGGGGATACGTCGACTGAAGTGATAAGCTGTGCATTTGAAAGGGTATTATATCTGAAGTTGGTTTTAAACAAATGATTTTCCTTAAACAGAATGTGTATGCTAAAAAAAAGGAAATGGTATATATAATGTATTATTCTATGTATTTCCAATCGTATGATATCTAATTAGAGCAACGAAAAACCTTTAGAAACGATTGAAAGGGGCATGCATTGTAACATGAAATACATGAGGATGGGGGTTTAACAAGTGAACAAGTGACGTTTACATATACAAAATGACACAAGACGCCATAAATTAGATATATATTTGTTTCCTTGCCCAAACTGGGCACAAGCTCTCTTGCCCCTCGGTACAATTTTCACTTTTATCTATATGTCCTTGACCCATTCCCATTGTTCAAATAAAATTTGCAACTATCACATATTTGACTGCAGATCGTCTTTCAGCGCATCTTAAATTTAAGTGCAATTTACGTTTCTTATTGAATACGACCCCTGGAAGAAACAACGATGTAATTATTTGTATATTCAGAAAAAATAGAAGATAATATTGCAGAAATACTAATGTACTAGTTTATAAGAACTTTATAAGAAATTTATAAAACACGATACGTTTTTATTATTTTGGCACATATTGCATTTGGTTTATCATATAATTATAATCTAGTGGAATCATTAAGGTAGCACATCATTTTAAACTATGATCAGCTCGACAATTTCTTAATAGTTATGTTTAATTTCCTGGTTTAAAATACTAAATTTAAAAGACATTTACCATCAAATATTAAATTAATATAAATTGAAATACCCCCCCCCCCCCCCCCATTTCAGAATTTTGATAAAAATGAAAACAAAAGAAATTATTTACTTTAAAATGAAACTACTGTATAAACTTCTGTTAGAAATTTTAGCTCATGAAAAAAGAAAACACAAAAATGCTATTGGATCGGTTCTAACCGTTATCATGAAACCCTCAAAAACTTGTAGTCCTGTGCTTAAAACATTGGCTTAAGCATTAACATTGAAGAGACTCAAGCGGAGGTTTTTATTAGGGGTGTGTTACCTTCAATTAGCTTGATAAATTCAATTGCTATTTGTTTTATTTTGACTTTGAACACTTTGGACTCGATTTTAAAAGAACAACCGGCCGGTTGACATAGGAATCCAGTTAGCGTATGTTTCAATGCAGAATACGGATTAGTCTACACGTTATATATTTACTAACTCAACCTATTTTACAAAAATAAGCTTACTCGTGTCTGTCGTGGTGAATTTCAAGCATTCCTTACATTCCTTGTTCTTACATATGAAACCAAGATCTGTAAAATACAAGCAAATTTTACTGCAGGGACTAAAATATAATATACGATGGTTGTTCTGTAAGCTCGTGGAATTGAACCATGAATTGATAAATATTTTGGAAAATGGTTAATTACAACACAATCCATTCAATGCAATTGATTGTAGTATTTTGGTGTATTCAATCAAACACGTCGTGTGGAATTCAGGTTTCCCTGACAACACACCTATATGAAGTTGACTGATCGAAGTAAATACTGTTTTAAGACCATCTTCAAACATGCGCTTATATTATGCTCAAATTTCTCAAACTTACAGAACAACAATCGTACCAATGGAATATTTGCTATAATTGTAGTACAAGGCAGACTGTTCTTGTGAAATCCTACTTACAGCATTCCTGTTCGAAACTTCTTCTGCGCGACATTGAATGCGAAGCAATGGAGTTTTTATCAATAGTATGTTAACGTTAAGTTCGAAAAAGTTTGAGAGAAGTGAACTTTTAGTTAAATGTGAAATTTAAAATACAGTATATTCCGGAACGCCAGACACATAAATTCTTTCCGGACTGTGTGTTTCTCTACCTATTTTATATTTTCAACGTTAATATGTAAACGCCATAAACCCCTGTTATTCGATTGAATATGTCATCTTTTAATCAGAAACAAAATGTTGGAGTCATGAATTTAGTTTTAAACTAAAAACTACTTTTTTACTTCACTCCAAAATATTAGCATACAAGCTTACCTTGAGTATCCGTCGTAGCCTGAATTAATTCCCTTTCAAACTTAAGTGAGGCGGCTTGAGAAACATGAACGACCATGGCAAGAATAACGAGATTAAGGATTATCGACATTTTCGCAGTATAAAAAACTGCTGAAACCTTATATTCACTTCAAACCATAAATGTCATTCAATGCACAGGCTCTGTTCAGTTGTTTACTGACTGTTTTATACTATCATGGCTGAGTACCAGTTTCGATCTAACAATGATTTTACTACTTATGTTATATCTCACGTGCTTCAGCTTTAAGTGGTTTAATTGTCCAGCCAAGACAATGATTATTGTTGAGTACTTGGAATGTGCTCACTTTATGTACGAAAAACCTTACATATTAAGAGCAGATTACATGACAAATATCATAATATAAGGTTATTTTTTAATTCCACATACTAGGTAATACATGTATAATAGTTACGCAAAATGTCGCCGAATGTATCAAAGAAAGACATCGCATATCTATATTAATGATTGTGGAGGCATATCGTGAAACTTGTTCATAACGACAACTAAATATGATAATTGTTTGTTTTGGTGTAAGATCGTTATGTATTTCGCCGAGTGAGCGCCAAATGTTATATTTCACGGGTGGTGTAGCCTCGAAATATTCACTTCTTGTGTTCATGAGGTAAACTATATTATTAACTTACACTTAAACAAATAAAAATTTCATTACATGCTTAAAATTGGAATTAAAAGTAATCTTATTACATTTTGTAGAAAAATGCGCCCATTTGTATGCGCGTGTAATGTCATTTCGGAATTGACGTCTTTGAAATTGTGATCAGCCCTGTGCGCGCTGAAGTTTGATTTGGAACCGAGACCGAGTTAGTTTTTCAAAACGTTGACACATAACTTTTTGATATGTTCACTGCTGAAACAGGGAAAAACTGATAAATATCTATAGACCACCGGAAAGGATATAACAAAACGACATGTTAAACCAACACTGATATTTTTTTATTTTGTCCAAATGTTTTATTAAAAATCGCTCTCCTTATTTCACAACACAAAGAAAGGTCGAGCCAGTGAATGTTATTTAAGATAAATTTCATGATATAACAAAATGACAATTCAATGTGCCGCTAACATGGTGTGCCAAAATATGTACAGAAAGTAAATATTTGTATGAATTCAAGACAGGCAGCTCTTCCAGTGGACATAAAATTATCCTTTTTCAGTATATTCAAATGTAATCCATGTTAAAGCAATATACAAATACAAGAGAGCAAAACGTAGAAAATTATGAGTTTTGGGAGGTAAAATTAAATATAATACAGGTAAAGTAATAAAGAAATGCAAGAAAGCAAAAGACACAAAATGATCAGTGTCGTGCAGTATAATTAAATATGATACAGTTAAGGTAAAATAGAAATGCAAGAAAGCAAAACACACAAAATGGTCAGTGTCGTGCAGTATAATCAAATATGATACAGTTAAGGTAAAATAGAAATACAAGAAAGCAAAACGCACAAAATGATCAGTGTCGTGAAGTAGACGGAAGTGTTATCAATGCTATATAGAAATGCAAGAAAGCAAAATGCATAACTTGTAGCAGTGGATGAAAAAACATAACTTTATAAAGTAAGAATAAAAAAGGGGCAGAAGGAAAAAGGTTAACTTAAATGTTAATCAATAGTTTAAAGTGGGTTGTAATTTTTAGATTTGGTTTGTATGCACTGTGCTGTTTGTGGAGTTTTGTGCTGTTCTTCTATGTTTCTTGTTTGCGATTTTATGTTCTATGTCTTTGGCGTGTAGCCAGTGCCATTAAACCGGGTTTATGTTTAAACTCTCTGTTTCTGCAGCTTTCTGCATAAATATTGTCCCATGACACCAAAAACAAAGATTCTATATTATAAACTTAGGTATTTGCTAAAACTGACATTATTTAGTATCCATTTGTATCATACAACCGGTAAATATATAGCATTGCTGACATTGTTTGATACAATAAGGTTTCTCTGTATATGATGGCTCTGTCTATTAATGTCGTGCAATGTTTGAATTATTGGCTATTCTTTTGTACAGGCATTTCATTTCTTTAAATTAATGTTAACAATGAAAACTTTACTGCAGACGATTTAGGTATATTTTAATCATGATGCATATTTGTAACTTGGGTATTTATTTATTATCTAAATATAAGGTGTAATTGTTGTTTTTTCGTACGCCTACGCTGTCAAGAACGCAAGAGAGCACGTGAAAAAATGTCCCGAGTATTTTCGAAACACTCATAAATTAAAGCGATTTCAAAGTATGCGGTTCTCATATGATGTGATTGTATAAGTAAGTGGTGTCAAGTAGTACTAATTGTCAACTTGAATAAAACAATTATCATGACACTTGATGAGTTTGTAACTGATGGTTGTCGCTATTTCTAACAATTATCTTTACGAAGAGATGTCCATGTTTCCCCATTATTTCTTTGTAAGTGGTCATCCGCCCTCATTCCCGCGTCCTTGATCCAAATTGTCACTTACCGTGACTATGGCGAATACCACAACATAAATAAGTTAATGTATAAATGGCTACTTATATCTAAAAATACAAAATTCCGATCTAGGCAAGAATTGAAAAAAAACAAAAACAATATTTTTAACTTGTTGTATGGACTTAATTTTTTTTTTGTATTTTGTGTTTTTTCGTATACATGCAGTTCATTTATTTTGTCTCGAAGATAACTCTTTTAATATATACTTTTTTACATTAAATTGGTGTCTTTAACGTTAAAGACGGGCTGGAAAGTTCGATGAATTTGTTCAAGTCCTATGTAATATCTTAAAGTAACATTCATGTTTTTTGTACCATGTTTTTAAAACAGATGCCCATATTGAAATAGCTTTCAAAAGAAACCTAAAGCTTTATATATATTAACGATTTACACAGTATGTTGAACGACTGAATGGGCGTGGAAATTTCAGTTTTAACGTTTAGAAGTATTACAAGCATTTGAAATAAAATCTCTAAACGCAAATATGAAAGATTTTATTTGAGCTGCACAAAAACACTCCACAGTACGGGTAACATAAATTTGAGAATTCCTCAGTTTCTTTTTTCCAACGTCGAAATAGTAGTTCGAGTATACAAATGTTCATATCGCATTTAACGAGTAATTTCGTTTGAACAATTTTAATGTAGAACAGTTTTTGCCTGAATAATATTCGTACAGATAAGTGGACATGAAATATTTCACACTGGAAGCAAACTTCGGATCATTAAATACTATTGTTGGAAACACTGAGATTATAGACGGAACGAGTGCTGATTTTCAAACAATGAAAGCCGATACAGAGACACAATAGAGGAACCAGTAAATACTCTCGATATGTATGGCGAATCGTTTGAAATACGAGATTCCAAATTTGTTAGTGATGGAGACTGTTTTAAAGATACAATCAAAAACGCATTCGCAAAAGTCACTTATACCGATAGTATTTCGAATGTTGTAGACAGCCTAACCTTTTTAGAAGCATTGGAAACATTGACACTAATCAGCCGCTGAAACTGAGCGAAATTTGGGTTCTGAAATGACAAACATTGCAAATACTATGAATGCAATTTACACGCCATGCAAACTCTGAATACATTGTATTCTTAGTTGATCGATGCTATCAACAAACTGGCTTAAAAACTTGAACAACACAACACCCGAAGAGTCTGAAAACAGGCAGAATGGGGATCATCCGTGATCACCCATGATAATGCTAGCCTTGTCCGTGGGCTTTACAAGGGGCGTCAATCCCAGATAAGTAAATAAGAAAAGAAGGTTAGAAACCGCTTGGCATCATTGGCAATATTAAGACTCATTGTCATGCTTTGTACATCCTTAACCTTGTGACGGCTGATACATTGGATTTAAATTCATGTAATAGCTAAATCCATTGGTGCAATTATCAGTCAAAGATGGTGATGTTTAAATTAAATAATGAAATCATGTTGTTTGTTTTTGAATACTAGTAAGAAGGTATACACGACCGATACTTAGACACGGTGTTCACGGAAGTTTATGTTCATCCAAGCAACCCTTATTGCTGAGTAGATATTGTTTTCTTACGGTCTATGTATTACAGGCCCCAATTTCTCGAAACTTCTTAAGTCCCTTATAACAGGATTAAGCTAATCTCACTATTTTTGTTATTCTATAAAATGTGTTATATTTACTTCTTCAAGTATTTTTAGAAATTATGTAGGAAGAATCTGTATGATTATCAGAATAAACCATTTTTTATTTACCAAAATAAATTTTCAGTATGTTTTTTGGCTAATTGAAATAAGCGACTTAAGCCTGTTAAGCTTAAGAAGTTTCGAGAAATTGGGGCCAGGTGCTTATTATAGTGTTCAGTTTTCTTTGTTAAATATTTTCAAAATACAAGAATAGCCATTGCTGTATGTATTTAAAAAATAATAATTTTATAACCCACTTTTTTTTTTCGAAATATTTCACCAAATTCAAATGCTGTTTAAAACTGTTTTGGTTTTAGTCTGTTTTGAGATAGTGAAAAATTGATTTACTTACGTTTAAATTAAATAAAAAATCTTCACCTTTCGATATAAACGGGTTACGAATAATGGTTTAAATATATCTATAAGTTATCATATTTCTATTGTACTAAGGGTTTTGGCGTGGACTACATAGAAAAAAGTTAAGGAATGTTACTAGTTCATCACAATTGACTTATATTATTAGATGTCCATATAGCTATGTGTATGACTATATTCTTGGCTTAATTTATTTGGCGCCAAATAGAACATGAATAATGAGTAAAGCAGATTGGAGTGTCGTTAAATAATTTCACTCCAGTGCGCCAATATGCTGATAACGTACTTCATGCAGTTAAAATGCACATAAAATGACTTCCAAACAATATTTATCAGCTCTTCACCAAATATCAGGATATTGTGATGATACAATTGGACTTGTCGTACTGTGCTCTTTGTTGGCGTCTATTTTTTTATGTACGACGCCAGCGAATTACCAATTGATTGTCAAGTATTGTCAACAATAGTTCACGGATCCACCACTGGTTATATATGTTTTGATAATTCACATGTCCATCCTGATGTTGCTCGATAATACATTTAGATACCTACAACACCTGCTACACCCACATCTTCAGCAACGATGATGAATGTAGATTTTAATCCAAGCTCATATTTCCAGTACAGGGCGCTTACTTCCATCACCGTCCATGTTCTACCTTAAAACGTTTCAGGATACTTCTTTTAATTCAAAATAATGAATTAAATTGGTGTTGTACAAAAACATTCCCGAACCATTATTTAGGCATCCTACCTGAAGTTTTTGCGATGTCTTTGTCATTATTTTGAATAAATCGATTGTGCTTCGTACGTAGATTGTTTGCTTAATTTAAACTCGGATTGAATTAACATGATACTATTGTTATTTTTAGAATAAAACCACTTACAAAACCTGCCTTTGTATCAACATGAACGCAAATATCTTTAAGTGCAGTGAGTATTTTTTTTCCTATATAATTTGAAGCACCCTTTAAAATTTGACAAGGACGGTAATTTTACCAGATCTTGTGTAATGTCTTTGTTAAAATACATTATTAATCTAACTAAAGGAACTGAATCACAGTGATTCGTACTTATTTTAAAAACATATCGAATTGTCAATTACATAATAAACAATAGTGATAATTATTCGATATATAATTATTTTTTTAGACAATTAGCAATTAAACATTTGTTAAAATTTAAAAGTAAAGAAAACTACAATGGTTCTGGATCATGTTTGCGATTGGAAATTTCGAAAGATAATGCGAATTGCGTAGTTTAATTATAAAAAGTTAACCTTGTTTACGGACCGCACGCTTTGACGTGAGAGGGATCCTTATCTGTGCATATTATCAAGTTGTCATTCAAAAGGACAAGACGAAATTCTTATAGAGGTTTGTTCAGCTTTCTAAAAAAGCAATCAATTTAATCTAAGATAAATAAAAACAAATCTAAAACACTACATTTAATTACTGATATAATTCAAAATTTGACGAACTACTCCAACTGATGTCCCGGCATAAATCTGAGGTTGTTATAAAAAAAGTTCCGAATGATCTATGATTCCCATTTTTCAGGCGATGTTATTCTCCGTGTTCCTACACCTGGTCCTGGCACCAGGGGTGGTATACAGGTAATGATGTTGACTAGATATCAAACTGTGTTTGAGTAGATAGATCACATATGTATTGTCAATTGACATAACATTTTTCTCCTTAACCTGTTCGTTGAGTTCCATGGAATATACCGATACTCCGTTTAATTGGTGGCGGCAAGCACACACATGGGATTAAGCAAAAATGAAAATTGGGTAGTCTCATTAACACCCCAGCACCATCGAAATTCGTTTCTGGGGTCGAGGATATTTGTGCATCAAGAATCCTTTCAAACAATAGATGCATCATACATAAGACACAGACTCAGGGAATAATTTTAGCAACAAAGGAACAATGCAGGTGAATTGGTTTGATGTGCAAAAAGTATGTTTAATAAAAGTGAAATAATGACCCTCTATGAAATGAATGAAGTATTATGTTTCTTCCGAAATGGACATCAATCATATTATGAATTGTGTCAATTAAAATAATGATTAAGGCATCTGTATTTTGTTTCAACTCGGTAAACAACAAATGACCTCATGACAAATGCTTTTAGTTGCTTGCTATCTTTTGCAAATACAAAGTTCAATATTATAAGGAAATAAAGTGTCATATTCACGAAGCCATCGAATTAACAGCGACTTTATAAAAAATAATTAGAAATTAAAAGGAATTCTGCAACACAACAGAATGAAGTGTTATAAAGAAAAAGAAAAATATTTTGCCATAACAATAATATTACCGATAAGGTATCACCAACAAATGTATTACTAAAAATCGTAATAAGGTAGTAACATGTTAAAATGGATCTAAAACTAAACATAATGATAAAAGTTATAATGATAACAATACCCTTTTTATTGATAGTAACACATGGACTAAGTAACTTAACTTATTTGCAATATCACCATCATAAAAATACCACTGCAATGCAAATCAAATACAAACCAAAAAAAAACACACAAAACACACACATATACGCGCGCACGCCGCACGTATACACATCTACATATTTGACATTGAAGAAAAGGAAAGTTAAACGAACAGTATAATATACTACAATGAACAAACATATCTAAGATATAAAAAATATTATTTATAACAACTGCGTTAAGTGTTTTGATGTGCATGCACATATAATAATATAAGTACCTAACGTTTTCGAACTCAACAAACTTGCCAAATATTAATGTTATTTAAGCTTAAAAATAACAATTTAAATTACAAATGTTCGAGAATATAAAAGATGTTTTAACAAATAATTGGATCTGTTCAAAGAACTTCTGAATTTTGCTTAATAATATAATTCAACCGCAAGTTTTATTTTATAATAAAAAACAACGATTTTTCATATTTGTAAATCAGCTATAACCAACTATTTACAAGAGGCTACTAACGGGATATTGAGGTGCTCCACGGGTTACGTATGAAAAATACCCATACATACACGAAAATAAGCATAAAACACACATTGGTTACTTTCAATGTAAGATCGTATATATTTTATTTCTTTTGTGGTCATATTTTATTTTCTATGACCACTTTTGGAATAAATAATCACATCACAATGAAATATATCATACATATTATGCACCAATCAATTGGTACCACGCCCCCCCCCACCAGGTCCGGGGGTATACCTGGGGAAATGGGCCGTGTTTTTACTTTTCATGTGAACCCGCAGTGCCGAGTGAATGAGGTGGTTTTAGCTACGAAATAAGCGGGAAATGAACCTTACCTATGTATTGCGGGGTGCTGGGGCATTTGGCCGGGATTTTACTACCAGTTTGTCCACGCAGGACGGGGAGATTTTACCCGGGATTGGCTGGACCGAAAGTCAAAGTCCCCGCTATTCCCCGGACCAGGGGGCCGTGGTTACAATTGACTGGTGCATTATAACTCTCGATTGTTTTTAAAGTAACTTCTTTAAATTTAGACGGCGGATGGTCTTCTTGGGAGACGTGGTCATAATGCGGTGTGACATGTGGTGGAGGACTCATTACATGACAACGCTACTGTAACAATCCCCCGCCTTCCTTACTTGGGAACGATTGTCCCGGGAAAGGAGAGGAATACACTCTCTGCAACACCCATACATGCACAAGTGTGTAAACATCTCCATGCGTTTGTGATTTTTGTCCGGAATTAATGTCATTCTAGCTTCGGCGTCAGTACATATTTACAAAGTGAAACAATAATTGGACTGAAGGCCTTTGCAAAATATCATAAAGAAGAAGTATATATTTCAGCATTATATCTATAAGATTAACCGGTTACGCGATCAACGTAGTTGTTTTGTATCGGTATAGGTACTTTCCTGCTTACGCAACCGCTGTGCCTAAGCGGTAAACACGTCATCTAACAGTTTCGGGGACGACGGTGTTAACCGAACAGTTTTCATTCTTCGGACGACTGCTGTCTGTATATGGTCAAAACGACTTCATTTGTTTTCGTAGCAATTAATCATTTACATCATGACAGTTGAACGATTGAATTTTTCTTTCATGCTTTTCGATGAAATATGGAGTTTTATCAGTGGAATAACAACAGTGATATTTTCACTGTATTTTCACTGTTTTCAATGTAAAATAAGAAATGAAAATATCAACTTTCATAACTACTTTAAAATCCATTGTAGTTACTTCCCCTTGATCGAAACAGAACTCCTCACTTTGACCCAGAAAATGTTGGCAAAAAAAAATATTTCAAAAAATGTTACACAAATTTAAAGACAGATATGTTTGGAAATTAACAACTTACCGTTTATTAGTAAAAATTTCTTATCCCGTTTTCCAAACGTTTTCTTTATTTTGAAGCTGAATGTTCGAACATTTGTTTTCATACCAAACAAATTACAAGGAGGACAACTGTTCGAGCATAAATAGAATGTTATATCATCGTTCAAATGTATTTTGAACTGTTTGACGTTGCAATACGTAAAATCAACTTCCCGGAAAATTCACACAACAATTTACAGATTAACTGATTGTTTTTACCTCACCCACGTCTCAAAATTTGTCAATAACCTAGCGTGGTCCTCATCATTACCTGAAATACGAGATGCCTTCAAGCGAAACGGATATTTAACTATAAAAAAAGGAATATCAGAGAACTTTTCTCAACCAACCGGAAATAGAAAATTGACAGCCACGTCACCAGCTATAAAAAGTATAATTTTGCGTCCCACGGGTAGCGGCGTAAATAACCCCCTTTTCAAAAAGGGGGTAATTAAGAAAATAAATTAAAATACAATAAAACTCGGAAAAAAAAGAAACATAAAATTTGTTTATTTCAGTGTAAGAACGTATTTAATTTCAATCGTGAAAATATCTTACTTTATGACACTCCTGAAATAAAATACGATCTTACACTGAAATAAACAAATATCCTCTATATATTTTATAACCATTTTAACCACTTTTAAATATCTATGTTTTTTTTCAGATCATGTAGCGTTCAGTGCCCAGCTATCTGCAAGATATACAACCGAAGCGTCCGTTATTGTTTTTGATGTTATCAAATTGAACGAAGGCCAAGCCTACAACCCACACACTGGAATATTCACTGCCCCATTTAAAGGAATGTACACATTCGCGGTGTATATTCTTGAAGATAACCCTCGCACAGGTTCCGATTGGGCAGATTTTTACCTTCGCAAAAACGACGACCATGAACCCATAGGTGCAGTTGACATCAGTTTTTCTGATAATTCAAACGCACTTTTTCTTCCTGGCAGTATTACAGTCGTTGAGAATTTGAATCGAGGTGATCGTATATTCGTAACATGCATTGCGAAGGGAAAATTTGTCCATGGCGGACCATTTTCAAAGTTTTCTGGCTACCTAATTGCTGAAAATTATCTATGTTTGTAATTATTTTTTTCAAACGAATGGATATCTTGCATTTGTTCGTTTTGGAATATATTTAAAGAAAATTTACGTTTGTACTGAACAATGTTTGCAAAGTAGTTTACGCTTCTATTTACGCTTAGTTGTCTCTGACAAAAAGAAGGCATAGGTTTCGGTTAAAATTATCATTGTACCTTTAAACAATATTATATGTAACAGATCAGCCCTCGTGTCTCGCAAATGCTCCTGTATTAACTCAGAAAGTCACGTGATATGCATTTTTTGATAAAATGCCATGTTATTTTTACTGCTGTTATACTCATGCATGGAGTTATAATGTTGATACTTTTGCTTCTCTGATAGATTTTGGTTCCCCGTGTTGCTTATTGTTCACTACGTCAGGCTGATTTTCTAGCTCACCTGAGCCGTACTGGGAGGTTCCTTAGATGGTGCAAATTAGTATGTGTTCAAAGAAATGAATTCCATACAGGACCCTGTTTGTCATGGCAACCGTAAAAAACTTGAAAAGTCTTGACAAATACTATGAGGCCTTGAGCTTAAATAGTTGGTGTTTTACATTGTCTAGTGGTCGCCTACAAAGATTGTTCAAATTTTGCCGCTCGGGTCAAAACTGGCCCCGCCACGGAGTCACAAGTTTCTTGCATACTAATATAGGGAAATGTTTGAAAGTCTTCTTGTCTGAAACCGCTAGGCCCATAACTTTGATATTTCGTATGTAGCATTATATTGTGGCCATCTATCAAGTATGTTAAAATCGTGCCACTGGGTTCAAAAGTGGCCCTACCACGGGGGTCACAAGTTCCCTTTAGACCTATAGAAGAACAACTTCTTGTCTGAATCCGCTTGGCCCAGAGCCTTGATGGTTTGTACGATGTATGTAGCAACAAACAGTGGTCTTCCGCCACGTATGGTCGAAGTATGCCCCTGAGGACAAACTGACCACGCCCTGGGACTCACACGTTTACTATAGACTTATATAGGAAAAATCTTTGAAAATCTTGTCTGAAACCGCTAGGCCAAGACCCTTGGTAATCTTATAGTTGGGAGCCCTTGTATAAAGTTTCAATCCAATATATTAAGTATTTGCTGAGATATTGACTTATGCGCACTTACATGCAAACCATACAGAATTTTTAAGTCGAATTATACAGAGAAATAATTTGCATTATAAGCAAAACAAAGTGATTTTACTTGATTAAGTAGGTTGTATGCTTGGGAACACATGCGTAGTGAAGATTCAATGCAAAACGTGGTGTATTTGCTGCGATATTGACTTTAATGTTGTTAGATGCAAAAACCAGATTTCAAAGTCGAATAATAAAGGTCCATTATTTGCAATATAATCCTAATAGAGTTATGTCACTTGATTAATAAAGAAGGTTTGGTGGTTGGGAACAGTTGTATTGAGTTACAATGAAGTACATTTGATGAGATATTGACCTAAATGTACATACATGCAAAACCTAGGTGTGAGGCCAGCGCTAGGTTGAGTAGTACAGCTCTCCTTATTCTTCAAATAGTAAAGCTTAAAATCTATAGTTTTTCAGTTAATTTAATCATTATAATATGCAAAGTTAAAATTGGCAACACTCAAAGAAGAAAATGGAAAGTTTCCTTCCAAAATGAAGATGATTTGCATTTATTTATCAAAATATTTGTCCTAAGTACTTTCAATAGGTATGATTCATTCATATGGCATAAATATAAACATTGCTTCATTATAATTTGTCATATACTTTTAATACACATAACACTTCTTTTCACCATTTTGAAATTAAGTTTGAAGATTAAATATGAACACATACAAGAACCAATAGATTCCTACTAGTGTTTGTTGTTTATCAATACTGTCTTCCTTGGCCTGAAAAGAGTCTGACAGACTCAGGCTCCGAAAACTGAATTCTTAAATGATTCAAAATATTGATACAGGAACTACTGTTGACAACAGATGTGTGTCTGATTGTAGAACCGACTATTTGTAACACATGCATCTCTTTTTCTGTCTTTTTTTTCTGTCTTTGGTCCTATAATAGTATGTTTACAACAAAATTTAGCTTTTCTGAGTCAGAGTCTCAAATCCAGACTCAGAACATTCGTGAATACCAGCCCAGGGGCAGTGATTACGAACAGTCTCAAGTCTGAGTTCAGACTCAAGATTCATTATGGCAAAACTTCATTTCATTGTAACTTTCCTTCTATCAGAGTATTGATGGTAAAATATGTTGAAATATACTAATATTTGAATGTTTTACCTTTATTTACATACATTTTTGTAAAAGAAATGAAATAAATATGATTTTTGTTCCTTTATAAAAACGCTTTTCTGAGCCTGAGTCTAGACTTGGACTTGAAACTGTTCGTAATCATGGCCCAAGGCCTAAACAAGTCTCGAATTAAGTATCACACCTGCATTGAAAGCACTTAGTCTTATCTAGACTATATTTATTGTTACAGTTTGGACACAGTAATGAATAAATTGAAGCACATGATATATACATCCTTATAGTTGATATTCAATGTAGAAAGTTGGTTAAATACGCCAGCTTTCAGCAATGTTTTGTTTTATTCAATTCACAAACAACCATATAATTGTCTCAAAGTCATTCAAACAAATTTTAACCAAATCCACTTAAATTATGAACTTCATAGTTTTCTAAGTCATTCAAAACAATGTTAACATGTTGGATCCACTCAAATTAAGTGTCAAACTATTTCAAAACAAAATTAACATGAATCCACTCAAATTAAGCACTTTAAAAACACAATTTTAACAATTATGCACTTCATAGCCTCAAAGTCCTCCATAACAAAATTACCATGTATCGTTTCGAATCAAGTGTTTCACAATTTCCAATTCTTTTAACACAATTTATATAACACAATGTTTCCTATAATCCTGAGTCCAATAGATAAACTCAGGCCATGTCTCATCCACACAATATATTCTGCCCTAAATGTTCACCCCTCCTGCTGAATGAAAGGATTTGCGATTGCCTCCATACCGTCTGATGGGCATATCAACACAACTGAAGTCCCTCTACACACAACCAGCCCCAGGCTTCTGGTGTCCTCTGTGAGTTTGTATGGATCATCGGGGTCTAAATAGCAATATAGATGGTATTAAATGTATAGCCATGTTGTTATAATAGCCATTTAGAGTATTTTACATAATAGCCATATATTCAATATTAAATCTAGGGTATTTAACAAAATAGCTAAAAAGAAAATATTGCAATCTTAGGTGTACATAAAAGCCATATCAAAAAAATATCACATAACTATAAACAGCCATATAGGGGATATTACAAAATAGCCCATAAAGAGGATATTACATATAAGCCAAATGGAGGATATTTATTTATTAATTCAACAGATTGAGGAGTATGTTTTGCTAAGGCTTTATTGAAAACAGTAGTGAAATATGACTTTATGTCAAAACTTATGATTGCAACATTGTGACCATTAGAATAACCAGCAAGTATACTACATAAAATTATAAACCATGATTTAAAACATAAAAATATTTTTTTGAGGTATTGAAAAGGCCTTTACACATGACATGAGTAATGGAATAGCATACATACCTCGCAAGAATTCTGTAGTGTCGTCTAACACAAGATTCAGGAGTGGATCAAAACCCTTCAAAATTCCACTGGCTGAAAAATGCATGTAAAATAGGAAGATTAGGTACAAACTTTGGTGAAAATAGGTCCCTTTTCCGTAACAGGACGCAAAAAGTGGCATAATTTAAAATTTAATAAGACCAGAGTTATTGACCTTACTTGTGGAAGTGCATACTGTCCCTGGCAGCATGTGTATACCTAGTTTAATTTGAATACCTGGAAGGAGTTTGAGTTAAGGCTGACGTTTAAGTCTTTGCATGCTCACAAGTTGCTTATGGGGAAGACATGGATACCAAGACTGACAATACCTTAACTGATTTTCTTCAAAGATGACCAGCTTACATATAAGTTAGGAAGTTAAAAGCCTTTTGTATTTCTTAATCAACAAATATTTTCATGAACATAACAATATCAGACATCGCGAGAGTTCAGAAAAAGTCTCAGTCATTCGGACCGACAGCCTCTGATATTTTGTCAGCCCGAAAGAAAATTTGCCTGTCCGACAATTTTTGTTTGTTTTGTTCCAAAGGATAAGACCATTGTTTGGAACATTTGGAACTATCATTTAAAACATTCCAATGTTCATAATAAAAGTTTATCATTTTTAGCGTTTCAAATCATCGCGCCATATATATACACAGTAGTAAACATTATTTTGTAATGTATTGCAACGGGAGGCAAAGGTTGCATGGTGTTTGACTTAGTGCGGTACGCATTCTGACATCTACACTACCTGAAAACAACATTGGTTTCGTAAACAAATGGTTATTCGACAATATCATTGAAAAAAATCGTGATTTTCTGTTAAACAAAATAAATCATTCTTACTTTTAAGCAGTGTTTGATTATCATTATTGATAAAGATTAAATCTTCATTATTTTTTACATGAAAACAGTCGGTCAGACGGACCGACCCCATCACAAATTTAGTTGGACCAAGTCAAAATTTACCAGTCAGGACCATTGCAATGTCTGTAATATAAGAAAAGGCTGCTCACCCTCCCTTCCACCACTAAGCTTGACCCTGATAGCCTTTTCCAGATATTTGGAGAGATCGAGAATGGTTTCCTTTTTCTTCTTTTCTTTGTCACCACCACCACCTCTATCTCCCTGAAATAGTCAAGTTACATATAGATTTGATCTAAGAAATAAATGTATGCTTTTAAAAATGCTTTCAATGTCAATAATTTTGTTCTTTTTCTATATTTTATGCGTTTCTCAACACCTTCTTTGTGTATGTTGTATGCAAAGTTAAAAACCATTCTTCGCCTTTGTTGTATGCGTAACTCTATTTCTATGTTGTATGTGTTTCATACAGAGCCAACTTTCTTCCAGTAGCATAGGGAGCGGCACAGCAGCCACAAAAAATGCGCGTTAAGGGAACTTTGTTTAACACTTGGATATTCATTTCGTTCCCTAAACGCCACAAGTCGACTGATTCATACCATGTAAAACCATTTTCTTCAACTGTAACTGCACAATACTTAACACTTCATAAAAGCGAATACCTTTCTCTTATTACACTTAAGTGTTTCATGAAACACTAATTCAAATTGACTTCTGTCAACAAAGTATAGCCATTTTAGCACTAGGTGCTCTTTAACTTTTCCCTCAATATACTTTGCGCTGGGATCTGTCACTCTTGGCTAGGAAAAAAAACAAGTGGGATATGGATATGGATGCGCAGAGTTGCCAAATCATAAATCGTCAAAGACTCTGAAGCGGCTGTTTATATGGACTACAGGTAGATTATGCCTCTTCATTCATTTTCATCGTCTGCTGGTTGTACGATTCAGCTTCGGTTACATCTATCCATAGAGACAAGACCACTGCTGTCATGTCGCCTATTATTGTGATTCTTGCCATGGTTCTAAAGCTCAGAAAGTTGATTAGAACTCCATGCTCGTTTCTGGCAGTAGTCACAGCAGTGGGTAGTTTACTATCAACATCAAGGAAACTTCTTAAAAATTTGGTACGCAAACTTTAACGTAAATTCTAAGTAGAAAAGGGGAATAATTTTGTTAAAATGCTTGAAAGAGTTACCTCATCCTATGTACAGGTTTGGGGCATGATGGTGAACAAGCGTGCAAAGTTGCAAAGCCATATGTCATTGGACTTTGAAAATATTTGAGGTGGTACACAGACTTTAACGTAAATTCTAAGTAGAAAAATGTGAATAATTTTGTCAAAATGCTTGATAGAGTTACCTCCTCCTGTGTACAGGTTTGAGGCATGATGCTGAACAAGCGTGCAAAGTTTCAAAGCCAGTTATCAATGGACTTTGAAAATATTTGAGGTGGTACGCAAATTTTAACGCAAACTCTAAGTAGAAAAAGGGGAATAATTTTGTCAAAATGCTTGATACAGTTACCACCTCCTGTGTACAGGTTTGGGGCATAATGGTAAACAAGCGTGCAAAGTTTCAAAGACATATGTCAATGGAATTTGAAAATATTTGAGGTGGTACGCAAACTTTAACGTAAATCTTAAGTAGAAAAAGTGGAATAATTTGTCAAAATGCTTGATAGAGTTACCTGATCATGTGTACATGCTGGGGACCTGATGGTGGACAAGTGTGAAAAGTTTCAAAGCCATATGTCAATGGAGTTTGAAAATATTTGAGGTGGTACGCAAACTTTAACATAAGTGGTTACGCCGACGCAAACGCCGACGCCGACGCTCGGGTGACTAGGAGAGCTCACCTTATTCTTCGAAAAGTCGAGCTAAAAATGACATAGAGTCAAACTAAAATGCTTCAACTACTCAAATTTATGCTTTTTATGGTCCACTGATATACAAAGGTTGAACAAGTTGTTTTGAGTGATCATGTGTTTATAGACACCACTATATGCCAAATTATTTGCTTCCGGGACAAATGGCGCAGCAAAGGAAATGGCAAAAAAAACACACCAAAACTGAGAGACTCATGACAACTGCTAGTGTTTTCATGTATGAGGTGGCTACATGATGTAGAAAATGCAGTGATAGCATTATTATGCCCTGTTTTAATTTTTGTTTGCTTTAAGTATCTGTCCTGAACGCTAAGATTTGACTTAAGATTAAGAGTACAGCATTTTACCATTGCCTATAAGTTGCTTATTTACACCTGATTTGCTATAAATCTTACTCTTTGGAATCATTTACACACAAAAAAGTACTACAAAGTTGACTTACATCTTCATTCTTCTGAACTATTGGATTCAGAGCTGCAACTCTTGGATCTGGATTGCAGGACCACTGCCAAGGGCGAAAAGCCGCAGCAAACTGGAGCATATTGGCACATCATCATCTGCAACAATACACACAATCACTGTTTGACACAGAATAAAAATCTCCTTCTACTGTTAAAGTATGAACAATGCCTGTAAACACTCATTTGAGACATACAACATTTTATGTAGGCATTATGCCTACATAAAATGCTGTATGCCTCAAAATGGAATTCCATCACTAGACCATGTTTTGGTTCTTATCCTTGAAAATACTTCTGTGGCTTCAGCAACCAGGCTGGCTATAGAAATGAACAATAAATGAGTGTTTTTAAAGCTGCACTCTCACAGATTGAACGTTTTGACACAATTTTATTAAATATTTGTCGGGAGATTCGAAACAGAAAAAATAAAAAATATTTTTGGTGCCAATCTGGTGTACAGTCCCTTTAAGGCATTTTAAGTGTATTTAGGTTTTAATGCATAAAGGGAAAAGGCTCTTCTCTCAATGAAACCTGTTCACTTTTTATTGCTTTTGCCTTCAGAAATGTTTTTCAATGTATAAACTTCATATAAATGAATAATATATATGCATGAATGATTGACAGTATAAATGAATGAAAAGTAGCAATATTTCCTTTGATAGGGATCTCATTGTGTTGCTGTGATTGTTTAAGTAGATGTTTTTCTTGTTCATTAGCTAAAAATCATATGTAAACTAAATAAAACATCATTCTGCATCATATGTGTAGTAAAGTTTGATACTGGTTTGCAATTAAAGTAATGTTTGCTTAACCAGGTGGCATGGATGCATTCTGAAGTACATTAAAAAGTTTCAAATTTGTGCTAATCTCACATATCCCGTTTACAAGTGATTTACACTGATATCAGATTGTCCTATACTATAGACACACAAGTTCTTTATGACCAAACATATTGCTTTTGAGCATTTGTACACTGTATGTACATGACTTTTTTATTGTGTGTGTCATGTTTCTTTGCCCCAATTTATGGAAATATTTTATTTATAACAGGTTGAAGCTATTTAAGTCGGTTATGCACTTGTGTATACAGTCTTTACCGTCAATGCCATAAACTTCTTTCAGACGGCAATGGGTCTGAGGCATCTCATCTAGACCTTTTTCTTAATAACAAGCAGGAATTTTGACACAATGGCTATTTATAACAAACTTGACCGTGAGATTGGGTCTGAGCAAGCTAGTACAGCTTGACCTACCATTTTGGTAAAAAGTTACTAAATGGCGAGTTGAAAAAACGGAGTTGCATCTAATTTGTTAAGGTGCAGGTCTTAGAAAAGGCATAACGGTCTAAATAAAGAGGTGCAGTTGTATATATTAAAGAGGTGCACCTCCATTTTAAATTAAGAGGTTCAATTGTATTTATGAAAGAGATGCACTTCCATTTTAAAGTTTTAAAATATATTTAGACCAGCACATATGATTATAGAGGTGCACATCTCTCAACCAGCGTGTTGATAATTGAAAGGTGTTCCCATCCTTTGATCTCAGTCAAAACATCTCACGCATCCATGGTTGTGGCTCACAGACATCCTATCCATCTTTTCAGTAACAATATCTCACTGAGCCATAGCGATTTCTAAACTGGTCAACCGCATGTCATACATAAGTTTATGAAATTGATACTTTCATTTGATGATTTACTGAAAAGTGTTTTTTACCAAATAATCATACCTCTTACATATATATGCGACAAGCTCTGCTATGTGTACCGGTGTAATGTATGGCCGTAATAAAATCGGTAATCCAACAGGAACAAATTCTTCGTAATTTTTATCCGATCACCAATTATCAACAATCTATAATAACAACTAATGGAGAATGAACTGTCACAATAGTGACCTTCGTTTAGAATAGTAAACAATGCGTATGAATATCTTTAATAAGCAAGTGAACAAAATATACATCTCCGACAATCTATATAATATGTTTTATTTGTCTTTGTGTGTTTACCAAAAGTATTCAAAGTAATTGTTTATAAGCAAACTTTGAACTATTTTAATAATTAGTTGGGCGCTATTTCGCATCTCATAGTTACAATTTTCATGAGATTGTTTTCTTTCGGTGTCGTCACGCTCTGCTGAAAGTTTAGTGTCCGGCTTGCACGCGCTCAATATGGTTTATGAACAGAAAAATACTGGTTCCATTACCTTAACGTCTTTTTTTCAGGCTTTAGTGTTTGCAGTTTTGGAAGAAAGTAGTGCTAATTGTATATGCGCGTACATGTAGCCATATTAAGGCTCTGCCGAGCTTCGCTCGGTTTAGAGCCCGTATTATTTTTATTTTTATTAGCACAAATTTACATTGTTTTCTGGACTATTATTGGTAGGGTGATGGTAATGGTTGCAGGCGCAATCAGTGAGTTTGGCGTTCCTCAGAAATTTTTGACTGCTACCAACAGTGTGTTTTATGGAATGGCTAAGAACGCTGGTTTGTTGTGACAGAAATATAAATGAAGACATGAAATTTAATCAATGAGACATATCGTTAAAATGGATACACTAATAAATTAGAAAACTAATTTCTACCTTTTATCATTGCTAATATAGCTATATCTTACCATCATGTTAAAGTCAGAAAATTTAAAGCATACATTATAAACGTAAAGCTTTGGCTAAACGTCAGCTACATGTTTATATTCGGAAAGGCATTAAGCCGATCAGAATGTTAATCTTTGTGTGAGATTTGTACACTGCAGAATTAAAATTATTATCGTTTTGTAATACAAAAATAATACAATTTGTAAGAAATAATATGAAATCGCGAATAAGAAACTTTAAAAAAAAACATGTGGATTTCACATTTATAACCGAATGCAAAAGATAATGGAGAACGGACGAAGGATTGTGGCTCACAATACAATCAGATGGGCGCTTGCACGTTAAAACAACCCGTTTTTCATCGGTTTAAATATACACGCTTGCAACTTGGGATCATTTTTTTTTTCGAGGAAATGTACGCATTCCAAATATTACTGGTTCATCCGCCTTGTCCATATTTAAAATTATTTTTAACACAGAAAGTTCTGTGTAGATATTCAGATACTTATTTTATAATATAAATGCCAATGTTCGAATGTTATTGCGTGCACAGACCTACCATGAATATATAATTTAATCATTAACAAAGTTGTAAAGCGAACTGTTTTGGTAGTTGGGTTGTTCCATTTTGTAAAACAAAACTGTCTATGCAGGTGTCCGTTATGCTCAAAGCCCTACCTCACCGGCCCTTTACCTTGTTTTAACTACCATAGCATCTGTGCTTGATGCTAAAACGTTTGTATATATATATATATATAAAAACACAATTACAGTATGTTTGTGATCAAAGATGCAAAATAGGATGTACAACAAACAAAAAAGTTCTTCCCTACCATTTTGCAATTGCAAAAATGTTTTTTTTTTGCCAATTAAAGGCAAGTTCACCGTGAACATTGGTTTGAAGAATTTTGTGGCTCGGTTTGCACAAGATAGTACGAGACTTGTTACAGCACTACTGTGCAATGACGTATAAGGTACCACACCATATATGGGGTACATACAGCATACGAGAGTAACATTCACTATGGCTTGGGGGTTTACATGATGTATGCTTAACGTACCTGATGTG
This sequence comes from Mya arenaria, assembly GCF_026914265.1. Classification (NCBI taxonomy): domain Eukaryota; kingdom Metazoa; phylum Mollusca; class Bivalvia; order Myida; family Myidae; genus Mya; species Mya arenaria. The sequence continues at coordinate 38,733,026 of NC_069137.1, read as the reverse complement.
TGAAATAAATACAAGTGTATGTGTAACATACAGCATATGTGAGGTACATACAGCAGTTAATTTCAGTATGGCGTAGTAACATACATTTCTTCTTCATTTCACCCCTATATCTGCTCAAAGCCAAAACCTTTTCGACCAGATTTCATGCTTTTATAACTTAACTTCAATTGTTGGATTAAAAGAAGCCACGTATCAGATCATTAAAATGATATTCAGCACTACAATGATCAAACGCTTGAGATCTCATATATACATAAAAGAACCAGTTAAATTCTACCACTGACCTGTCCTGTTCATGTATTCCCCTCGTTAGTTTCGCTTCTCCCTTATTGTCTACTTCCACCGGATATTCCCGCTTACTATTTACTTTGTCATACACCTTCCCACTTTCCACCAGCTGATAACATTGTCATATAGTCAGCGAATCGTAACAGTATATACACTAGTATAAGCAGATTAAAAGAACTACGGAAACGAAAACAGTATAAGCAACTAGAAAAAAGTAAAAGAAGGAAGACCTAGTTTAAGCAGCTTGACAGAGTGAAAGGAGCACATAGTTTAAGTACCTTGAAATAGTGAAAGGAACAAGACATAGTTTAAGCATCTAGAAAGAGTAAAAGAAGCAATAGATAGTTTAAGCAGCTTGTAAGAGTGAAAAGGCGAGACATAGTTTAAGAAGCTTGAAATAGTGAAAGGAACAGGACATAGTTTAAGCAGCTGAAAAGAGAGAAAAGCGAGACAGTATAGGCAGCTTGAAAGAATAATTGAAGTGTGCGAAAAAAGCTTAAGAGCGTGACAGGAGAGTGGTATGTTATAAGCAGCTTAAAGGGGTGAAATAAGCGAGACATAGGATAAGCAGCTTGAAATAGTGACAGAAGCGAGACATAGTAAAAACAGCTTGAAACAGTTACAGAAGCGAGACATATTATCAGCTTCCAAGCTTCCTTCTTAATGTATATTCTGTCGTGATTGTTACGTTTCGTGCATGTATGTCTACTTTATTTATTTTATAACCACAGTAACTCAATTGACTGAGCTTAAACTTTGTATATCTGGATATTGATTTTCTTTAATAAACACTGTTAAAGGCAATGGCAATTAAACAAACCTTTACTTATTTATAATCAATATCGAAGATTTTTCTATGTAAATTTAACGTTTAGTGACGTTTAAGAACATTAGTTTAGCACCCGTGTAGAGTCGTAAGCGACTGTTAGTCATAGCTAAACTCAGGGCTGGTTTCCGTTGAATTAAACACAATTGATCAGTTAATGAGATCCGTTGCGTTCTTCCGCATGTCAAAACATAGCGGACAATAACAAACTGATAACAAAACGTTGCATGTAGGTGCTCAATATGCTAAATCAAATGACTCACAGGATGATGTCATCACTACGAATCCTTTGTGTTCTATTCCATGTGGACAAAATTCAAAAGATAACTTCTGTTTGTTTAAAAAAAAAGCATGGATATGCTGTTTCCTCGTTTAAATATTGAAATCGTTATCTTAATGAGGAGTGGTCAACAATTCCATAGTTATTTTGATGAAACCCACATTTTGATAGCTTGTATATACCTTGTAGGAATGTACGGTAAGATGAATCAATGAAAATTGATTTCCGGAACTTTGTCATAAATGATCAGAGGCCGTCTTCATGAAACATCTTAATGGCAATTTTCAACTTAGTGGAAAAGTGCGTTTTTTTCGATGTTGAATTTTAAAGAAAACATACACTGTTTGAACACCAAAAATATGGAAACTGGCGAAAAGGTGGTCTGAACAATATATGCACATGAATAAATTTGAAAAGAAGTAGAGTGTATTTAAAATAATCGTTGTCAAATATTAGGATTTTTTCACGATTAGAGTCCCAGTTCCCATATTTGGATAATTTGCATTCTAATTATTTTTTTTTAAGTTGAATACTGGTTTTATATTGAATATGACAACAAACAGGTCACAATTTTCAATCCAGCATTGCCAGAAAATACAAAATAGAGCTGTATGACTTATTGCTAAATCATATACATGTATGCATGAAGAGACGTTTGTTTCTTTCTGTTTAACAGTTAAAACGTGACCAAAATGTTAGATGTCATATGTCTTTAAATGGACTATTCGTTCTGGTTTGCGAAAGTTTTTTTTTTCATTTTTGGATCATCCCTCTTTGGAGAAAGTATAAAAACAGTTGCGATAAAGGGAAAACAGTTGTGCTTTACAAACTAGTCGAATACAGTGCTGCAGTTGCATTGAACATGGGCGATAACAAGAGCGCACTATTTATTTTCTGTTGCGTGTACTTGACAATAGTTGTATCGGATAAATATATTTTTAGACTCGATTATCCTGGATGTAATTTGTTTCAATCAACTGGAATGTGTGGTAGTTGTGTGGAAAACTGGCCTTATTGGATATGCGACCAAGGCTGTGGCTGGTGTAGGCCCTGTCCGGCCGATTGTCCGGACGGAACCCAGGGTGACGAATTATGCCGCTGCACCAGCGAATGCCCCCTCGGTAAATGGGGACCGTTCTGTGACAAAAATTGCGAGTACAAATGCAGGGCATGTGATCGGCATAATGGGACTTGCTTAGTATCCTGTAATCCTTTCTGTGTTGACGGGTGTCATTTGACGACTGGTTACTGCCTTATGAATTTTACCGACACTACACACAGAGGATATTGCCCACGATTTGGAACATGCAACACGACGTACGGAAGATATCCTCCTTTCGGATCAAGGACAACAAACTGTTCCACCGTGAAATCGTCCATGAGTTGTCTGGACATTGGATTTCATTTAATTAGCTAAGTTTCTGGCTAATTATTTGTATACTAACTGTTCAGTTTATAGGTGCACCAGATTCGACAATAAAACCATTATTTTGTGTTTGTGATATTCGGTAGCACGTTTTAAAGCTTAATGACACTAGCCATACATAAATATAAAACAGCAAACACTGACGTGTCGATGTGTAAGATAAGACAAACAAAAATATCAGATAAGATAAATTGTATTTCCGAAATGAAGGAAATGAATCAAAACAGTAACAAACGTTAAATTCAAATGCATGTAAGAACATTCACAACGTGTACTAAGTCCAAAGATTTAAATGCTTTTGTCGACGAAATGATAACAAATATATATATTGCACTTACATACAAATTTAACTTATATATTATCGAGCTTGTTATAGTCATACTAATATTGTTTTGCTCTTCTGTGGAGACTGATTTTACTGCTTAAATTCATGCCTTTGTGAACGTAGTATTTGCTATTACAAGATAATAAACAGAAATGAATTGAGTTCAGTTGAGTTTGAAGTTTTAAGAATTGGCGAATTGAGCGAAACGAACGAGCCCTTCTTAGTCATTCAAATATAACGACAGGTCATCTAACTGTCTTAGAATGCTATCTCATGGGAGTATACATTGTCAACGCAAAATATGATGCAGAGCGTATGTATCGGACATTAAACATCAGTGAAAATTGAACTTTTAGGTTCATAAGTAGCTTTAACATTCTGCCAAAATCATTTCCCTTTTGTGTTATGTTTTCCTTTGATATGACATTCAGTGTGATCATACCACTTTGGCAATTGTGCAGTCATATAACCTTATTTTTTTTTTCTTTCAAATAAAACTTTGTGATATTAAGACTTGTTAATAGTAAAGTTTTATAACCGTATACTTCTACAATAGGCCAAAACAACAATGGTGTGGTTATGATTACATCTTGTCCATAAACAAGTTTCTGTTGAAGCCGATCAAATTCTAGCACACATTTAAATAACACATAGGTTCAATATCGGAGACTTTACTTTGTTAATCGAAGAGGTGGTACAACTTATTGTACCGAGATACGTTTTTTCCGCACTAGTTTAGCACCTGTGTAGAGTCGTAAGCGGCTGTCAAAGTTTATCTCAGTGCTGGTGTCCATTTAATTAAATAAAATGTGTCAGTTAATGAGAACCCTTGCGTACATCCGCATGACAAAATACACACATCACACAATGTGGCACAAATTACGAAGATAACTTCAATTTTTGTAAAGGATTATATATCTCTGTTGTATCCTCGTGTAAACATTTAAATCGTTATTCTACGAGGAGTGGTCAACAAAACCGTATTTATTTTCATTAAACCTTTGTTTCGATACCTCGTACACCTTGTTGGAATGTACAGGAAAGTGCATAAACATATATTTTCGATCTAAATTACATCAATTGTCATTTCGCTTTCATCAAATACCGTCACTGTAGTTGATTTGTATATAACTTGTGCAGTTAGGAATCCGAGGTTGAGCAACTGAAAAGAGTGACAGACATAAGATATACTTTAAGCAGATTAAAATAGTGAAAGACGGGAACCATACTTTAAACAGTTTGAAACAGTGATAGATAGAAGCGAGACAAGGATAACTAGCTACAGTAGCCAGTCTAAATATAAGCAGCTTGAAACAGTGACAGAAGCGAGACAATGTATAAACAGCTTGAACTAATTACAGTACCCAGTCAGAATATAAGCAGCTTGAAACAGTGACAAAAAGAGAACCCATAGTTTAAGCAGATTAAACTATTGTCGGAAGAGAGGCAACTATTAAAAAGTTTGAAATAGTAGCTGGATTGAGTATATGCAGTTTGACAGAGTGATAAACAGCAAAAATGATTGTGTTTACTTCGATCGAATTTCATCGTCGTCATCCACGGTTCAAGTTATGTTAACAATACATAAGATGATGCCGAAGCGCTAAACGTAATCAAGAACCTGGGTTATCCGACGATTGCATATTGCGTAAAGGTCTCCCTTTTTGCGACTTGTTAACATCAATCAATGAAAGCTGTTTTATTTCATTGTTGTTTTTGTTTATTTTGTTAATGTACTTTAAAAATAATTGCATGATGTAACAGTGAGCGTTGTATAGTTATTATGCATTGTTAAGAACAAAAAATATGTTAAGGTCACCCGATCATCGGAGTGCCTTTTAATCTATATTAAAGTAAGCAGACCACCATTAAGATACAAGGATGTGTTAGGGCATTTTATAAATAATCATCGAGATTGTTTCAATGTCAAATTCATATTGATTTACCAATACATTATTTTCACATGAATTGCATCGTTGAATATTCCCATAATGACGCTTCTATCATTATATAAACCATTAAAGGGAGGTAATACAAACAAAAACGTTTTATGATTGTTTAGCTATAGTATAATTATGTTTCTTAACACACTTATAGACAATATATATATAGCTGGTTGAAAACTTTAGAATTACTTATTACTTAAAAAAATCACTTTGAAATGTAACCAGTAGCATATTTTCATTACCGATTAATGAATTACCTTTAAAATTTAAGCATTTGGATGGGTGTTTATAGATTTTGATTTTTCTCTCAGCGGATTGCATTACGAAAAATTATTGATTCTCCGCTGTAATATTGTTGTATTCGAAGTCACATACAGTGCTGCAGTTGTAATGAAGATGGGGAATAAAAAGTATGCAATAATTATTTCAGTTGCATGTACATGGGACTACTTGTATCGAGTAACAAAGATTTGACTTATTACCTCGACCATACAGGATGCTATGCGTTTGCAACTCCCGGGATGTGTGGTACTTGTGTGGAAAAATGGCTAAACTGGATATGCGACCGAGTATGTAACTGGTGTAGACCAAGCCCGGCCAATTGTCCAGACGGTTCTCAAGGTGACGAATTATGCCCTGTACCAACGAATGCCCCCTGGGGACAGTTCTGCAACTAAAATTGCGAACAGAAATGCAGGGCTTGTGATCGACACAATGGGACTTGCTTAGTTCCATGTAATCATCTCTGTGCGGACGGCTGCCATTTGTCGTCCGGTTACTGCTTTATGAACATATCCGACGCAACACGCGGCTGAGAAGAAAGAGGAACTTGCGGAGAGACTTACGGCAGATGTGGTCTTTTCGGATCAAAGACAACAAACTGTTCTGCCTAGAAATCGTACATGAGTTATTCTGACATTGGATTACCTTAAATTGGTTAAGTTTCTGGCTGTTATTTCGTATATGAATTGAATAGTTGATGTGTGTTACTTACCCAAGTTAATAGAATCAACTTCTAGTAGTTTTTGAATTCGTGTTATTTTTAATAAACGCTTTAATGCAAAATGACACCAACAATCTAAAAATAGAGCAGCAAACCCTAAGTGATTAAATGTGTAAGAAAAGACTAGATATGATAAGATAAAATAACATATATTATAAATCCAATCATTGGCCATGTTATCTTTCAGATGTTAATCGCACTATATCGGTAATGTGGAAAAATAATTAAATCAGTAACAAATGTAAAAGTATATTATAGCCTATTAACAACATGTATTAATTCTAAAGATGTAGATGATTTTGTCGACTAAATGATATCGTGCAAATATATTGTTCTTCGTCAATTCTTTTATCAGTGTACACATCGGGGGTGAATGCGAAAATGTTCTAAGTGACATTAAATATAGAAGCAGATAGAACCTCTTCGCTTTCACCCCTCGACATGCATACAGTTTTAACAAATATATTATCAAGGTTGTTTTACCCGTACTAAAATTGCTTTGTTCTCCAGTACAAACTGTTCGATATTGCTTAAATTCATGCCTTTGCATACTTTTTATTTGCATTTTATTTACAAGATAATAAACGGAGATGAGTTGGGTTGGGTTGAGTTTTAAATTATAGTTAGTCGACACGAAGTATCAATTAATAATTAAGAATGTGCGGAGTGAGCGCAGAGAACGAGCCATTCTTAATCATTAAACTATTACACTTCAGGTTATTGCTTAATGTATCTATTCGAGACCTCACCGCGATCTTGTGAAATAGCTTCCTGAAGGCAAGATATAATTGGCTCAAGGATCCCACACCGAATGTCTGCAACAAGGCCGCACTGGAATACATAAACCAGACTAGTTAGAACACAAAAAAAAACGATTATTATTCTGAGGTTCTGCTTTAACAAAAAAAATTGCAAACACGAAATAATTAAAACAAGGTCGATGAATGTCCGTAAAAGTACATTCAGAAGGTTACAAAAAGAGAAAAAACCGGGACCATCTTATTTCAGTAAACCAGATATATAAACACTGCGCCATGCAGCTGACGTACGGAATACGAGTTAATTGTCCTGTATTTGTATGATAAACGGCTCTACTATATTAAGTATATTGTTTATGTTGAGACCTTAATGGAAAATAAAGATTTAAGCCTAATGCAGGTATGCAAACGTTTTATTTGCATAAAGACATTTATATGATTGATAACGTTTATAACTGTCGAAATAATTCTAATTTACTGACAAGACAGGCGCATCCCGTTGGGCATGCTTTTTTGCCCCTACCGCTGAAATAGGAACGCTAAAAATAAGAAGTGGGGTAAAATGGTTGGAATTGATACATGCAGATTTTGTCATTTTAGTACATCTAGTTTTTGACATGTTGTATTCTTCTTCAGCTGAAATAAGTTGTCAAATGTACTTTACCGCATTTAGCATTGCGTTGTTTTGTGTTGTTATTTGATATTGATCTTGTTTCGAGAATATGTTCTTCCAGTTCATGACATTATGCATATATGTTTAACATTAATTAAAAGCAGTCAATGGCATCTCCAAGAACAGAATACTAATCTTAAGACTAACGACACCATTTCTATTGTTCAATTATAAGTAATCTGACTTAAATATATGTTGACTTTTCCTCCTTGAATAATAGACAAACGTTGTCATTTACATGGAAAGCTTTTGATTTGGTGTGATTTTTTCACTGTATCAAAAGTCAGTTTCAAAACAAACAAAAATATGCATTTTAAAATAGTGCGTTATCTATAGAGCTGAATCGCTTTATTGCAAATCTCTCGTACATCTTACATTGCCGTTACAGGAGTTAGACGCTGACTTCTTAAACTGATCAGACAATTTAGTTTCAAATTCAATGTCAATGTCCAATATATTTGCGATTCAAAAAATGAGTACAACACGAAAAATGTTTTACAATATCGAAGTTAAAAGTCTAACATTTTGAAATATTTTGTTATCCAATGGGTCTATATATGACTTCAGCCATTACTTACGGTTATAAGTTGAATATTGATACACTAATAAATGGACACATGAGGCAAGAATATATAATTGAGATATTCTAATTATTCGATTACACTGTTTAATGTTATGAGTTATGATGTAAGCCTTGTGTGGCCCCAAAACGGCCGACAATTGTACAGTTGGTGCAATGAAAAAAATATGTGTCTGCTTCAACTTAAAATATGACAAAACAGAAGAAAAATGTAATATCCGGTATGCCTACAGTGCCTCGAGACTTCAAAAAATGAAATTGAGGTTTGTGTCTTCGCGCAAACTTCGATATGAGTTACTACTGTGAATCATAATACACCGTCCGTACTTGACCTAAACGGGAAGACATGCATATAGTTTGTTTGTAACATAAATTAAAAATGTCATTTCCTGCACATGCCAACCGTGTATGCATAGTTTAATCACTTCGCTGTATGGCAAGCTGTTTCGGTTGTTGGGTATTTTTCTACTCCAACTGTGTAGGCTACCTTTCTACTCTAATGTTACTGTTTTGAATCTCATGGCGTTTTTGTTTAATGCTTAAATTTTAAATGGAAAATACGTACAGTGTTTGTTTGACTTCTAATGCACACAGTTCTTAAAGGCCATTGTTTAATTGCTGAATCTTTTTTTACCAATTTGAAACATAAAGGTTGATGTACATAGACGGGTATTTTACTATAATTAAAATGTAAATGGAATACAATATAAATAATGACATCATTACTCATTGCGTGCTCTGCAATATGAACGTCAAATTTGATCTGGCGAATGTATCTTGTTCGCTTGTTTTGCCAAACCATGGGAACTTTGTCTGGCATAAATAACGTTTATTTGGCATTTTCATGACGTAAATGGTAGCTGTAAAATGAAAGCGAGTACACTGAATAATATCCAACAACAAGGTGATCATATCTTTTAAATGAAACACTAATTTACGCCGAAAACCGATTCCACTTTTAAATTATACTATTTCTATTGTGGTAACGTATGTGTCCATAGCCTTAAGGCTTACGAGTAGCTTGAACATTCTGCAAAATCAATGTCCTTTTTTGTTTGTTTTCCCTTTGGTATGACATTCAGGGCTTTAATTGGACTTTGATAATAGTGTAGTCCTATAACCGTATACTTCTAAAGATAAACAATTTCCAAACAAAATTGAACATAGGCCAAAACAACAATTGTGAGGTTAATGTTACATCTTGTACATTAATATGTTTCTGTTAAAGCCAAATACATTCTAACACACATTTAAAGAACACATAGGTTCATTATCGAAGATTTTGCTTTGTTTATCAAAGAGTTGGTACCTTCTTGTACCGATTGACGTTTTCCCGCACTAGATTGGCACCTCTGTGGAGCCGTAAGCGATTTTCATAGCGTATCTTAAGGCTGGTGTTTGTTTAATTAAACGTAAATGAACCGTTGCGTAATTGCGCATGTCAAAATATCGTGACAGTGACAAATCAAAATAACTATTCGTGTATGTGATTTTTTGTAGATGAATGCATGTCTGTGCTGTTTCCTCGTTTAAATATTTCAATCGTTTATTGGGAGGAGTGCTCAACAATACTGTATCTATTTTCATTTAACCTTTGTTTTAACACCTCGAAAAACTTGTTTGAAAGTACAGGGAAATGCATAAACAATGTTAATCTAAATTACATTATTTATGATTTTGCTTCTATGTAATTAGGTCATTTTATTTTGTTATATATAAAAAGTGCAGTTTTGAATCCGAATTCGCCAGACGTTATATATAGTTTGAGCAACTGGATAGAGTGACACGAAATAAGATTTACCACAATTAAAACAATTGTTTTAATATACAGAAAAACGATGAAAAAATGTCGAAAACAATGGTCCTTATGAAGGATACCGAGTTAAATTTGAAAGAAATTTGCAGAAACACGATATTATTACCTTATGACACGATAGAAGATCACAGTAAATCTTTAAGCATTAACCAATCATTTAATATTTTTGTGTTTTCAGCCATTACATTTACGGTTACAAACTTGTTATCAGTTATTAATATTTTCAATAAATGGATTATTTTGTAAGCGGTATTAGATTAATCACTCAAAATTTATGTTTGCAATACATATATTTGTATTGATTTTGAATAAAAGTGTCACTTTCAATTTCGATTATTCAATGTAAAAAAGTAGCATTCGTTCTTGTTTCATTTTTGGATCATCCCTGGCATAGATATACTATAAAAGCAATTGAGATAAAGCGAAAACAGTTGTGCTTATTAAACTAGAAATTGCATACAGTGTTGTAGTTGTGATTAAAATGGGGAATGAAAAAAATGTAATAATTCTTTTCTGTTGCATGTACATGGGACTGCTTGTATCCAGTAACACAGGATTGACCTATTACCTCGATCGTCCAGGATGCCATGTGTTTGCAACAACCGGAATGTGTGGTACTTGTGTGGAAAAATGGCCTTACTGGACATGCGACCAAGGTTGTGGCAGGTGTAGACCCTGTCCAGCGGACTGTCCGGACGGTTCTCAGGGTGACGAATTATGCCGCTGCACCAGCGAATGCCCCCTAGGTAAATGGGGACAATTCTGCAACAAAAATTGCGGGTACAAATGCAGGGCTTGTGAACGGCAAAATGGGACTTGTTGAGTGTCATGTAATAAACTCTGTCTGGACGGGTGCCATTTGTCATCCGGTTATTGCTTAATGAATATATCCGACGCAACACGCGGCTGCGAAGACAGGGGAACTTGCGGAGAGACATACGGAATGTATACTCTTTTCGCATCAAAGACAACAAACTGTTCTGCCGAGACACCTTCAATGAGTTATCCTGACAGGCGATTACCTTAAATAGGTTAATTTTCTTGCTGTTTGTTCGTAAATGAATTGAACAGTTGATTTGTGTTACTTACCCGAGATAATAAAATCAACTTCTAGTAGTTTGTAAATTCCGGTTAAACGTTTGAATGCAAAATGACAATAACGAAGCAAAATATAAAACAGCAAAACCTGACAGGTTAAATGTGTAAGATAAGACTAGAAATGATAAGAGAAATTAACAGAAATTGTAATTCAAATAATTTGCCATGTTATATATGAGATGTAAATCGCACTATATAACTTATGTGGAAAATTAATTAAAGTAACAAGTGTAACAAGTGTTAGAATATAAATTAGCCTATAAACAACATGTATATATTCTAAAGATGAATATGATTTTGTCGACTAAATGATATCTGACAAATATAATTATTGCTCTTCATCAATTCGTATCAATGTTTACACATGCATACAATTTTAACAAATATATTATCAGGGTTGTTTTATGCGCACTAATATAGATTTGCTCTCCTGTAAAACATGTTGTACACTGCCTAAATGCATGCGTTTGCAAACCTTGTATTTGCTATGACAAGATAATAAACGGAGATTGGTCTAGTTGAGTTAAGTTTGATTTAACGGTATAGTAAGAAGGTCATCTAGCTATGTAAGAATACTACCTCATTGGCTAACACCTTGGCAACGAATAATATGACACTAGGCCTTTAATGATTGCTTTTCTGAAATTAATCATCTGCTGAAAATGTACACAATTGTAAAAAAAAATCAGGATTTTGATCAGTACACAGTGCATGAGGGATAAATTAAGTTGAAGCTGAAATTAAATTGTTCTAAGTATAGTATGTACCGTTTAAAAACACTTCCTTTTGTAGACTGGTTATTGCTTCATAAATATATAAGATACCTCACGGGATCTTGTGAAATAGCTTACTCTAGGTATAAATATATTCGGCTCAAGGTTCCCAAGACGTCCGCAGCAATGCCTGACACTGGAATACATTAACTAGGCTGGTTAAAACACATATAATTCGCAAGTTTCATTGAAATAGTTAACTAGTTTTATTAAAGAAGAGGCAATAAAACGATTAATATTCATGGGGTTCTGCTTTAACTTATAAACCGCTAAAACGAACAATATTTAACCAAATTCATCAATTTGCATACAGCACGTTTGAAACGAATGAATAATCATTAAAAAAATAAACACTGCGTCATGCAGCTGACGATCTGAATATAACTGGATTAAACCAGTGGTTGTAAGATTAGCGAAACTAATATGTCATTATGTTGTTGCTAATTTGGTGGCCTTAATAGAAAGAAAAAAACGCTCAAGCCTAATGCAGCTATGCAAACGTCAAATTTGCATAAAAATCTTCACATAAATGATCATGCATAAAAAGGTTGAAATAATTTTAATATCCTTAAAAGGAACGTTTATCTCATCCAGTACGTGTTAACCCTCACCGCTGAAATATTTACGCTTAACTAAAGATAGTGTGTCAAAATAAATACAAACAGATTTTGTCATTTTAAAATATCTTGTTTTTGACAAACTGCTTTCTTTATCGTTTACTTAGCTGAACTAAGTTGCCAAATGTACTTCACCGCATTTATCATTGTGTTCTTATTGTTTATTGTTGTATTTTTTCCGAGATAAAATTTCAATTCATGACAGCTCCGGGGGCATTGTTGACGACATTAATATATTAAGAACAGACAATAACTACTCTCACAACTGAATACTTATCTTAATATTAACAATACCATTTTTATTTTTCAATTGTAAGTTATCAGGCTAGAAAAAATGTTGTTTCTTTTCTTTGACTAACGGATGGACGTAGTCACCGACATGCAAAGCTTCTAATTTGTGGTGATGTATTCACTGTATTAAGAGTTAGTTTTAAAACAAACATGCGTAATCTATACAGCAGAACCGCATAATTGTAAATACCAGCGTACTTCTTACAGCGCAATTACAGAACGCTTACGTCGTTATATAATCATAAAATTTCGTTTCAAATTCAATGTGAATGACCATATATTGGCGATTCATCAAATTAGAACGGCATGTAAAATGTCGAACAATAATGGAATTTAATCGTCGAATAGTTTGAAAAATACTGTCATTAAATGGGTTCAAAAACGATTATAGCCATAACAAGTAACAGATACCGAGTTTTTTCTTCAAATATGTACACTCACAGACGTAAGAAGTCATTTCGCTAGGACAAACACCAATATGGTCGGAGGCGAACTGCAATCTAGATATAGATCTAGAACTAGATAGTATAGTTACACTGTTTATTTAAAGTCAGTTTATTTAAGAACAATTATTATATAACTTGCAATTATTATGTAATCTGTTAAACAAAACCGTGATATTGCAAATACGCTTGTATTTCATACAGCGCTGTTACAGAAGATAAACGCTTACGTCATGAAATAACCAGATGGCACGTAAAAACATGAAGTATTGAATATACATAAAAGTCGAATATTTTAAAAAATAATGCTCTCACAATTATTCAAAAATGATTCCAATCATTACTGACTATTATCAGTTGAATTTATGATCCACTTATAAAAGAGCGCATCGTAAAACTATATATAATCTATATACTTTAATAGTTTAGTTACACTATTGTATGTTATGAGTGATGATGTCATTGGTGGGCATGTCTCAAAATATCGATGATTGTAAACGGGGTGCGATGAAATAGGTATTTGTTTGCTTAAACTTAAAATATGGACACAACGGAAAAACCCTATGTAATATACGGTATTCCTACGATTCCTCGAACCATTACAAACAAAACCCCTCAAATTGAGGTCGACACCTATGTTATGTTCGCTAGCGTCAATATGTTAACGGTTTATATAAAATCATCCTACTTACACGGGACCCATATCAACGTTGTATGACCGCTCGCTAACGTCGATATGAGAGCTACTGCTGTGAGTCACAATACACCGTCCATACTAGACATGGAAGGGTAAGCATTGATACACACCAATTGTAAACGTCGTTTCGAGCACAGGCCTATCGTAAATTCATAGTTTAATTATTTAGCTTTATAATGAGCTGTTTGGGTTGTTGGATTGTTCAAATTTGACTATGTAAGTAACCCTTCTGCTTCCATTTTATTCAATAAATATGTCGCGGCTTTGCCGATATTTTATAAAGCAATAACAATGTATTGATGTGTTAATAAAAACTGGAAAAGCACCGAAACATGAACGTTTATAGTTCTTCTCGTTGAAAAATAGACGACTTTATGTAATGTAGATCGACAAAATGCTCTCAACGAAAATAAATGTTTGTATTCACCATCAACTTTTCTCTACATGATATGGAGCTAAAGTAAATAGGGTAAATCACGAAATAATTGAAAATTTTGTTGCACGTTTACCTTCAGTGAAACACGTTCCGCAGTATTAGCCTATCATACTTGCCAACATACGCGTGTGCGCGGGTATTAATCACATTCTGTGATAGCTCTAGTTAAAATTGATTTAAAAAAAAAAACATAACTGAAACAGTATGACATGTACTTAATTATTTCAACGCTTCTCTGGAAAGTTTTGAGCTGTTGCATCTAAGACAATTAACCTCTTGTTAACATGTATCTTATATTTTAGAATGGGCTAAGGAATCCCTAGCATACTGGCAACCTTATTTACCTCCAGTATGGTATAATTCTATTTCGTCGAAGACAGGTTTAACTATGTATTATCTTACTGCTCAAAGCTCACATTTCCCGTTCACGCCTCCCAAGTTATCTTTGTTTCATGCTTATTCGTGTGTATGAAAAACATTTGCAGTGTATGCGTGGCTCAAAACGAAATTGAGATCAGAACCCCTAGATGTTTTATTTTGTGACATTTCATAATTGGAATGAGTGATGTTTGCGTTTAGCGGGGTTTTCTTTCGCGAGGAGGCCTTGAATTTGTAAATTATGATTGCTGATGCCTGTTTTAAAGAGGACAAGAGGGTGGAGTTTTGTTTCAGGACACTCGTACATGTAAATATTTTAATGGTTGAAAGGTCCGTCAATATATTTTCGTCAACACAATAACTTGGAAAGGTATTGAACTTGGTCGATAAAAACAGCCTAGGCTAAGGTTGAACTAAATGGATGGCACGTATTGAATTTGACATCAGTAGGTAAAGGTCATGACCAACATTAAGAAATGTGCCCACACGATAACTTGAAAAAGCCGAGGATTGCGTCAGTTATAGTCTTTTCACTAGAGATTACGTTTGGTCCTTCTGTGTTTGATTTCAGTAAATCGAAGCTCAAGGTCACCGTCCATAGTTGTGTGAAAGGAGCACGAACCGTTTGTTGATGTTTGACCTTAACCAGTATACCTGACCAGTGTGAATTGTTTTGTAATGACTTATATTTCCTATCAACGTTTTGTGTTTTGATTGTTTGCTTCATGAACATTTTCAATTTCGATTTTATGACGCGGGTGACGTAGTACACACGTAGACCCGTACCCGAACAAGTTGTGATTTGCATCCAAAGTTTTGATCAAAGTATGATGGCTTTCTAACCATTTGTTAAACAACGTTGCACTCATCCAATCGGAGCTCAATATTTAAATAAACAATGACGGCATACCCTCTTGCGTATTCCACAATGCTTTTATCTTGCAAATTTTATCAAAATGTTAAATTAAAGTCTGTTCGTTTACTTGCGTGTATGTCCGCATTTTTTTTTCCTTTGCGCGGTTATTAACACGGCGGCAATTTTGGATGAGATTATAGCTTTTTTAATTACGCTATTGTTAGAAAACACCCGTTGCTTTTTTAATCAAACTCGTATCAAACTTCATATCACCCTGTCTATAGAGAGATTTTTTTTTCTAAAATCGCCCCGCAATGACTTGACGATATACACACGAGAATGGTGGGAACTAAAAACTCGGCGGCCGTTTTGAATAAGAACATATAATTATTTCTTGATAACATTATTTTTAGAAATCTTGTTCGTCAGCTTCTCTTAAGCCAATCTATATTTTCCCGGTTTTCAAGATTTATCCCGGTTTTCATGATAAAGCGTTATAAAACACAAACATTTCAATTGCCTTTCATGCGGTATCATCTTTATTTAGTGAAGGGTCATATAAGCGTGTTAAGTGAATAGGCTCAATAAGTAGATGAGTTAAAGGATGATATATATATGAAATATCACACACCAAAATATAAACTATAACTAAAGCAACAGACGTAACAGTTCAGGCAATGTATCTGTACACTCAAAATAATCGTATAATTGCTACATGTAAAGCAAAAAAAGTACATTTACCGCACCCTATTAGGTACACATACATATACTGTCATAGTGATTGAAAGCAAAACACATTTTTGAAAATGTCTTATAGGAAAAGCACATCATATGACATAAGTATACACACAGCACTCTCGAGTCTCGGTATGATTGAATAATACCAAATTGGGCGCTCAACGTAAACTTTCATTAACTATCAGAGTGATTGGTAGCAGGCGACTACATTGTTGAATAGGAAGCACAAAATACAACAAAAATATACACACATTAGTCTCGGGGCTCAGTATCATAGAATCACATCACGAACACTTTCATTGACTCTCAGAAAGATTGCATGCAGACGACTACAATTTTGGAAAGGTCTTAAAGAAAGCACAACATACAAAGAAAGTATAAAGTCTCGAGTTCAAAAACAATTCGTCCTCGTTATATTGCCGTTTTGTCTTGCAGACTTTTCAAAAAGGTCAGCATCGCTTTCTGAAGCCTTGTTGAAGGATCATTGTCCTCTGCTCCAATATGACTGAAAACGTCTTACTCGAGAGTATCAGCCTTGACATCGTCCTTGTCGGAGCCGAAAGAATCCGCTAGTACGTCGATGTTCTCTGAGTCCATATAATCCGTTTCCACATCGATGTCCTCAGAGTCGAGAGAGACTAACGGCTGCATTGCGTCAGCTTTGTTTGGTATTTTGAAACAACCAAATGACTCGTTGAATGTGCTCTGTTTTACCTGTAGTATTATATCTATATAATTAAAATAAATCCGTATTTATTTTGACCATGCATTTATTTATTATATTAGATCTAGAGTACGTGAGCGGCATCATTGACATACATTTACTGACATATCAAAATGTAATAAAACCAATTTTTGCGAATAAATGATAACCCCAATTGTGTGATATGTTGCAATATTTAATTAAATTTACTTGACTGTTTCACTATCGTGAATGACTCCTACTAATGCGAAAATATTGTTCATAGTTTTTCCTTGATTTTTTCGCATATCTTCCAAACTAGACATAGCGGCTACTTGCCTTGTCGTACAGTAAACACTTCAATCACACCCACGGCGTAATAGTGATCGAAGTCACGTTACCTTAATACAAAAGTTACTTTTAATGAAAGCATCCATAAGTATATGTTTAGTTTTCACATTTTTTATATTTTCTGATTCTTAAAAAAATTATTACATAGAAGCGTGTTAACACTTAAAACCCCAATTTACCTGAACTGTGATGTTGACGCAGGCTGACATATCTTTAATACTGATGTTCCTGGCAACAATACAGACAAATTTGATGTCAGGGTGCTTCCTGACGTGATGAATACAGAAAGAGACATCAGTATTGTCTGGAAAAAGGAAACGATACAGACATGTTATCCAATTAGAAGTGAAGGTTACTACACTTTGCAAATTATAAAGCGTTTCAAAGTTCCAAAGCATTTGAACGATTTTAGCTTTAAATCCGCACTAATCCTTCAAGTGCTTTGTTTAGCTGAGCAAAACAACACGTTCCAAAACTTACAAACAGCATCTCAATATTATTTTTGTTAGCATACAAATAAATTGTTTGTGTACAAATGAACTATGAACCATATATCATTTTATCAATTCCATTGAATAGTTTGTTTATGTATTAGTTTGAGAATGCGATTTTCTCCCACCTCAGATAAGTAGATCCAATAAATTAACCATGCTAGAAATTCTTATCTTGCCCACGGGTGAAGATAAAATGCCCGTATGGAACTCCTTTTTAATGGTCACCACATTGTAATTACCTCCCTTGTTGAAGACTGTCGTCTGTAGCATCATGGAAACCTTGTCTTGTGGCAATATTTAGAACGCTAATTAATTATTTCTCGCTTAAAAGTCATCATGAAACAGTTTTCACGCACCTTTCAAGAAATAATGCTTCACTCTCCTTACAACTATTTAAAGACCGATTTGAAAATTAACATAATCTGAATCCCTGCGCGCATATCCATGACAACCACGAATTATCGCATATCCATACGTAATTATTTTCACTTAACACAAAAGTGTTCCAGCAAAAAATACATTGTTACTTAATTTTGTTTAACTGAGGTGGGAGAATAAACATCTACCATAGCCGCACGTGTAAGATAGGTTCATCCCGACCCTCGCGCAGGGTGTTTTGAGGAAACCTCGTTTACGCAAAACACCCTACGCTCGGATCGGAATGAACCTATCTTACACTCTCGACCATGGAAGATACTTATAATTTATTCTTAATGTGTCACCCCCAAATGGCCCTAACAGGAAATTCAGCCCTGCTGTGACTCCACAATATAAACAAAGGATGCACAGCAGGTCTTTAATATGACACACATTTCTTTGACGAGGCATTTAACTACAACATATAATAAACATACTTGCAATCTTTCCTTTTACAACTACATGTCTGCTCGCAACCAGCTTTACTTCCATCGCGTTGTGTACGGCCTTTGCAATTACACACGCTGAATATGAAAAATTAAGATATACATTGAATATCTCTATATATATTTGAATATGCTGTATAAAGCGTTTTTTTTTGTTTGGGTATGAAATAATATTTTTCGTGCAATACTGATACGATAGTTTGTGACGTAACACTATAAAGGTGTCCATGTTTCAAAGGTAAGTTATTAATTAGGTTGTCCAATGTATACAATTTAAGCAATTTATCTATCGAGCCTTTAGAAATAATAATTATTTTTGTTGCCTGAGTACCCAAAATAAAAACTTTTGGTATTATTTAACAGCGTATTGCTCAGTTATGACTTATATGTAAATGACCGAACACGCATTAAAGACAACGCTATGACAGTGTGAATTGTTGTACTTTGTTTGAACTGATATCCAACGTGCAATATCAAAAGCTTGTTTATAACATATTTCTCGGCTAAACATAAACATATACTTTCTCTACTCATAAGACCCAGACGAAGACCCTTCCAAATAATACCAAAATAGTGTGGTGTTAGCAGATATCAAACATACACATACGTGTATATAGGATACCATAATCAAATGCGCAGCATTATCTTTAAGATTACTACCTTTACAATGTGTGTAAGTTTTACAAATCTTGCATATTCCCTTGTGACAAATGGCGCTCCCGTCAATATCATCGTCCACGACTTCAGGGGAATCATCAAAGCCATATGTTCTACTATCATTGATGGGAATACCGTCTTCACCAGCTGAAACAAAAGCAGTGCCTATTTAAGGCAGCAATCAATATAACCTGTACATAAGTATTGCTATTATAAAACGTATGGCGATTTATTTTCTTTGTATTATCAATACGCTAAGATACATAGTGGCCGTGAAAGGTCAAGAATAAAAGAATTAAATTATTTAATTTTATTTCGTTTTAGGAGCATTAATTTGTTAGAGCATAATATACATCCATTGCAACAGGTCGTTGTATAATAAAGTTCAGTGCCGTTTAAAGTGTGTGTGCCTAGATGAATGTGTTTTTGAATTGGGTGTGCCTTGTTCAGTGTCTATTGAACTGTGTGTGCCTTATTCAGTATCTATTGAACTGTGTGAGCCTTGTTCGGTGTATACTAAATTGTGTGTGTCTTGTTCAGGGTCTAGTGAACTATGTGTGCCTTGTGCAGTGTATATTGAACTGTGTGTGCCTTGTTCGGTGTATACTAAATTGTGTGTGCCTTATTCAGTGTCTATTGAACTATGTGTGACTAGTTCAGTGTCTATTGAAATGTCTGTGCCTTTTTCGGTGAGTTTTTCTTACTGTGTGTGACTTGTTCAGTGTATTTGAACTGTGAGTGCCTTGTTTAGTGTCTATTGAACTATGTGTGTCTTTTTCAGTGTCTATTGAACTGTGTGTGGCTAGTTCATTGTCTATTGAGCTGTGTGTGTCTTGTTCAGTGTCTTTTATACTGTGTGTGCCTCGTTCAGTGTCTATTGAACTATGTGTGCCTTGTTCAGTGTCTATTGAACTGTGTGTGTCTTGTTCAGTGGCTAGTGAACTATGTGTGCCTTGTTCAGTGTATATTGAACTGTGTATGCCTTGTTCAATGTATATTGAACTATGTGTGTGTATTGTTCAATGTCTTTTAAACTCTGTGTGCCTTGTTCAGTGTCTATTCAGCTGTGTGAAGCTAGATGAGTGTCTAATAAACTCTGTGTGCCTAGATGAGTATATATTGAACTGTGTGTGACTCATTGAATTTCAATAGAACTTTCTTTGTATGCCTTCTTAAGTGTCTCTTGAACTTTGTTTTCTTCGTTGAGAGTCTATTTAAATTTGTACAACTTACCGATGCGATCTTGAACCAACATACCCAGAATGGTGAAACAGCCAATAGAATTGGTGTACGTCTTTCCTTTATACTTAAAAAAGTGAAGACAGTTGTATTTCATTTCAGTTGATTTTAAATATATAAATATAAATATATATATATATATATATATATATATATATATATATATATATGTGGATGGGAACGCGATTTTGATCATTGTGGCGCTAACGTGAATAACGAGAAAAAGCGAGAATCAAATCGCGCACTCTTTTCCCCTTGATGTTTCATGGTATTTTCGAGCTTAAAACTTAGTTATTTGTTGTCAACATAAAAAAAACACGTCAATTTCAGCAATAAACCCTCTGCAACACTATTTATTAACGTTTAGTTGATCATAACCTTTTAACGTGTGTTTAATTTACCGAAAGAGTTGGTCAGCTGTTCGGCTTTTGGACTTTGGTAACTACGTCTGTATGACGGTAAGGTGCAAACATTTCTGGTCGATGATGTGAGACGTTTTTGAAATAAAAACAGTATTATTTTATTTTTTTGAAACGAAAGAACATTGATCAGAATATGCTTGATCATGAAATGGTGGTTTATAACCGATATTTGTTCACATTCTGACAAACAACGCAGTAACCGAGACACCGTTTCCCAGTTATCACGAGGAACATCCGGTGTTAAACTTCAACGTTTCTGGGTTCAAATTGTGGAATTACAAGTGGTAAGTGCAAATAAAATGTTATTTAATCATTTATTGATTATGTTTAATCAGTATAACACAATCTGTAAGCTTGATAATGCAATTTGACAGTACTTTCACATGGCAATCAAAGTGATTGACAAAACCCGGAAGTGAATTCTGCGACACCTATTGGAAAATATTTTTTGTTGTTAGCAACCGATAATGACCGCCAAGGTTAAATGTTAAATAAACTATGAGTCAGTTCACGTTGTCACAGGCCTCGACGGTACCTTATGATATAGAATATATTCAAAATGATGATCCAGATTTTGCAAATGAACTACTTAAACTTGACAATCTTTATTTCAATGAACTTGTGCAGTCATCTCAAAGTCAAAATATAAAAGATTCAGATGAAAGGTCAATTTTATCATGTTTTATAAATAATGATGATTCTGATTGTGAAATAAACAATGAACAAGAGTCTGATTGTGAACATGATGTTTTTGAAACTAGTTTCAACGATGATGTACTTACTCTGTCAAATGATTATGATGGTACTTCAAGACCTGAAGATGTCAAGGAGATTCATAATGTAAACAAACTGCGAGCAGAAACATGTGGATGTAAAGGATTATATAATGGGAAACCATGCTCATCAGTAGTTGATTTTGAAAAACTGTTAGCTTACAGACAAAACTGCATGGACCTTTCAAATGATGAAAGAGAACTTGTTATTAAGAGTCTTTTGCTTGCCCATAGAGTTACCACTGGCAACATATTGTCCAATAAGAAATCACAAAAGACCCGTGTGAAACCATCGCAGATGTATTATTTTATGGGACACAAAATCTGTAAAACCACATTTATTTTTGCACATGCAACATCTTACTGCAGTTTGCAAAGAATGGCAAAATCACTGGATTCTGAGGGGATAAAGCCCAGAATTCATGGGAATAAGCACAAGGCCCCAGCTAACGCCCTTAGCTTTACAGACCGAAGCAGGTTGAAAACCTTTATTGAAAATTATGCAACAGACAATGCTTTGCCATTGCCAGGTCGGCTCCCTCATTGCCCAAATCAGACTGTTCTTTTATTGCCATCTGATGTTAACATTTCTGAAATTCATGAAATATATCAGGAAAGTGCTGTTGAGACTGGCTATAGACAAGTGTGTCTTAAAACATTTCGAAACATTTGGAATGAACTTTGCCCTCACATAGCCTTGGCAAAGCCAACGACAGACCTTTGTTTTAAATGCCAAAAATTTGGTGTAAAATTGGGAAAGTCGGGTCAGCTAAGTGATGAAGATAAAAATGAACTTGTAAGTGAGTACGAGGCTCATCTAAGCACAGCAAAAAAACAAAGAGAGCAGTACAAGGAGTTAACTGCTGCAAGCAAAGATGTTCATAGCAGTGAAATTCTTTCACAAGGTTAGAGCCATTCCAAAACCAAAATAAGATTTATATGTTAATATATTGATCAAAAATATTTGTTCTGAGTACACTTGTCTGTGCCACAATTAATTATTATTTACCCTAACATTTTCTGATACAGTGTATATTACTATCATTTGAAAGTTACTGAATAGCGGTCGGATCACCTGTTGTCATAAATTACAATACTATTTGATTTTTTTTAAATGCTATAATTATTGTCTTTAAAGGTGCTGAACCATGTAGCCAAGATGTGCACTACCACTACTCATGGGACTTTGCCCAGCAAGTTCACTATCCACATCATGCACAACAAGTTGGGCCGATATATTTCGCCACCCCACGAAAGTGCCAAGTGTTTGGCATGTGCGCCGAAGGTTCAGGTAAATTTTTATGGTTAGATGTCACTTGGAATTAAACAAGGAGTAACAGAATAAGACAGTTAAAACTAACTGAAGTAATACATAGTTTACAAATAATTTATTTTTCACAGTTTTTCCGTATTTTACCATTAAGAAAGATTACTAGGTATACCTAGTAGAATTCATTTTTATGCGTGATTGGCTTGTCGATGTTATCACGTGATATTACCAAGTTGGGTATGTAGCTTAAATGTTCCAAAGGTTTAGAGTAAGCCTTCGTAGCACAGTGAATACAACACTGGACTGCAATTTTGGCAACTACGGATCGAACATTAACATTTTGGTATTTTTATGCCCCCTTTTGAAAAAAGTGGGGTATATTGTTTTGCACATGTCGGTCGGTCGGTCGGTCTGTCTGTCGGTCGGTCGGAATACCAAATGGTTTCCGATCAATAACTTGAGAACGCTTTGACCGAGGGACCTCATACTTGGTATGTGTATTGGTCATCACCAGCAGATGAACCCTATTGATTTTGAGGTCAGTGGGTCAAAGGTCAAGGTCAGTGACCTTTACATGAAAAACGGTTTCCGATCAATAACTTGAGAACGCTTTGACCCAGGAACCTCATACTTGGTAGGTGTATTGGTCATGACCAGCAGATGAACCCTATTGATTTTGAGGTCAGTGGGTCAAAGGTCAAGGTCAGTGTGACTGTAAGCTGAAAAAAGGTTTTCTGATTGTCCATATTTTATTTAAGTGTCCAAATCCTACTAACAATTTGGCTCCCAAGGGGGCATAAATGTTTCACTAACATCTCTTGTTCTTTCAATTTTGATATCAAAAAGTAAAACATTTTATTAAATAATTGTCCTGAGATTCATTACAGAAAAAACATTTTTTGATGCCAATCTGGTGTAAAGTCCCTTTAACAATTAATATTTATTAACAGGAAAGCAGACATTTTATCTTGTGGACGAGGCCGAATTGCCAGGGAAAGGAAGCGACAGTGTCGTGAGCATGGCCCACCACTACTTTCAGCACTTTGGCGTTGGTGAAAAACATGCTGAGGTATTTAGTGCTTCAAAACGATTACCCATTAAAATTATCTATAGAATAAATATGGATTAAAGGTTCTATCAGCCTATGCAAAGTTCATCCTTATTGCTGAGAAGAGATTATGATAATCAATAGTGAATATAATAGATGATGAAACTTAACATATATTACACCATGAAACACATTCTTACTCAGATGTTTTTCCATTTCACATTCGATGCTTGATAACAATTGGATATTTAGTTTCAACTATGGCTTATGAAATGTGTCCCTCATTGTAACATTGTACTGCATAAAGCTCAAATATGAAAAAAGATTGTATTAAATTTTCCAGGTTCATTTTGATAATGCCGTTGGCCAAAACAAGAACCTAACTGTGCTTTGGTATGCCATGTGGCGTGTTATGACAGGTCAGTTTTCTAATCTGTTAATAATTGTTCGTCTGTTTTTTAAGGACTTGTGCATTGAGCTGTCTTTTGAAATCAATCACATCATTGATACCTGCAAGCAGTGCTCTAATTTAATAGAATGCTGAACTGGATTAAGTTAAAGCATAGTTGGCAGTAATTTTATATAAGGGATATGTTATAACTAAATAAACATATATGTAAACACTCCATTATTGTAAGATTTATATGTCTTGAAAATTTTATTATACCATAGCTAAAATAATATCCTTAGTTTTTTTTTTTGAATATAGATACGTTTTATTTACACTGAACAGATCTTCCTACAATTTTCAGGACTGCATGAGAGTGTAACACTAAACACTATGTTGGCTGGGCACACCAAATTTGCTCCTGACTGTCACTTCGGCATCTGGAAGGTCAAGTGGCGATGCTGTAATGCCGAGAATCTTCAAGAAATTGCCCACACAGTATCCGCCTCTTCAAAGTCTGGCCACAACATCCCACAGCTGGTTAATGACCCTCAGCAGCCAGTGACATTTCACAGTTGGAAATCATTCCTAAATACGTATTTCAAAACTCTAAAGAATATCACCAAATACCACCATTTCCATGTATCAAAACAGAAACCAGGAGTTGTAGTTTGCAAAGAGTTTGTAGATTCATCAGAAAGTGAATTTAATCTTTTGAGGATGAATCCAGAATGTGGTATTTTGCCTGAACTAAAGCACGCACCGTGCCTAGATGCTGCACGTCAATGGTACCTTCACGATTCTATAGGTCCATTCTTTAGATCTGAGTCATCAAGATCTGCAGTATGCCCTAAACCAACTATGGGGAAAGTCAAAGTTGATATTGGCAAAAATGACACACCGAAAGGCAGTAAACGCAAACATAGCCTTCTGTGTTAATTTAATGTGGACTGGTTAAATGTAGTGCTGCATAGATATGTTTGTCAAACCAGCCAGGAAGTATACTTATGTCATAAATGGCATTTTAAGCAAGTGTAATAAATTGTAACATGACATCATAATAATGAATAGTGTTGAAAATGTGAACTCTTTGTAGTATCGATGTGTTTAGGACTTTAAATACTCACATTAGTAGGTTTGATATGAATATGAGAGGAAATGAAAAATAACTTATTGGGATTGTTTACTTAGATTGTTATAGGCTTGCAAAGTCCCTTTATATTAGTTGGACAGAAAACACTTCTTTAATCAACTTTGTATTGAACAACTTGAGAAATATCCTCTACATCTAAAGACTAGCGCAATTAAGTTATATGTATCTCTGCCATTTGAAGCAGGAGAAAGAATATTTGCTTTTTTGTTGCATTGCATTGTGGAAGTGTTTTTTATTACAAAATCATTGCAAACTACAACTCTGTTTTTTTGCAAATGAAAGAGAATGTGCAGATTTTTCCTTAATCACTTGCTAGGCCTTTAGCATTAATTACCGAAATGTGACTTGACAATTTAAGAAGATGCATTTTTTAGAATTAATACTTCAGTTGAAAATGACATCTCAATGAATTAAGTATTGTCATTTACTCATTTGTTGATGAAATGTTGATTGTAGATCAAATGTTTGTGGCAAATGTGAAAAAATGATCAAAAAATGGCATTATCACATGTAACCATAGCAACAGACTGTTGTTTCCATAGTTCTTTTTGTCATTTTGTACATAAATGAGCAATGTGTACTCTTTGTCTCTATGAATTAGTTAATGTGTTAGCTATAACATACAGTAAAGTTAGTATTTCGACATTGATAGTGCATTTAAAGTAAGAACATTTTTAATGGACATTGTTTTCAAACTGTTTATCAATGTGTAACAGAATGATCCATATCTTTTGATTTCTTTGTACAAAAATGACTTAAACTTAAGGTTTTTATATCTTACACACTTGGTATCATTTAGATGCCAAGAACTTAAAAGGCATTGTAAATTAGGAACACATCTTTTTGTGGCAGACTTCAAAAATGATTGGAATTAGCATTTTCATTAGTAACCATAGCAACAGATTTTTGCTTTGACCGTTGTGGCCAATTTCTATGTCATTATGGACATTAGCAATGTGTACTTGCTATTTTAATTTTGAAGTTTATGTAACACTAGTAAAGATAAGTTAAAAATTTAAATATCTTGACATGGATATTGTATTCAAAATTAGAACAGTTTTGTTCAAATTGTTTTTTAGCGCTGTGTTTCAAAATGTTTCATATGTTTTTTTGAACTTTTGTGAAATTTAACTTGAAACTGCAGTTTTAATTTCTGAAAATACTTAGTATCATAAAGAAGTCAATAACTATAAATAATTTAACTAAGATATAATTCTTTGTTATGCAGACTTTCAAAAATGATTGGTAATAGCATTTTCATAAGTAACCATAGCAACTGAATTTTGCTATGACGTTTGTTGTAAGTTTCTTTATCACTATGGACATTAGCGATGTATACTTGTTATTTTCCTTTTGCAGTTTATGTGATTCAAGTAAAGATACATAGTTTTATATTTTAATATTTTGACTTTAATACTTCATTCAAAATAAGAACAGATTTAGCCAACATTTAGTTCAAATTGTGTTTAATCCCTCTTTTACAAAATGTTCTATATCCATTGGTTTTTTTAATATTTGACTTGCAACTTCAGATTTTATTTCTGCAATTGCTTGGTATCATAAAAAAGTCAATTACTTAAAACACAACTTTATGAATAACATTATTTTTTGGTAAACATGTAGAAAATGAGTGAAAATGGCTTTATCAATAGTTACCATAGCAACCAAATGCAGTTTTGAACTTTTTATTAACTTTTGTAATCAAACAATGAGTGCTTATTGTTTCTATGCTAAAACTTATATGTTACATGTAAATAGTCCTTGACATGATATTAATGTGACATGGATATTTCATTCTAAATAAACACATTAGACCATACATTTTGTTCATTTCAATTTCTACACCCGTGTTACGAAAAGTACTATATTTTTTTAGGTTTTGTGAATTTTGTCTTGAAACTTTGGATTTTTTTTCTAGAAATACTTGGCATCATAAAGGTAACAATATCTCAAAATGTCATTTTTGGGCCAGAATGATCATATTCCCATTCCCATCCACATATATAAATCGTACTCAAAATTAAACTTAATTATTGATTGTCACAAATCATTTATACAATTTAATCTGTTTTCCAACTTTTGTTTACTTGCTGAGTTTCACTATCAGGATACGACTATGATTAATATATTAGTAAGAATGAATAATGTTTCCACATCGATATTATTTTAATTAAATAAAATGGTATTTTTCATTTAGTGTACAATGATTAAATTCAATGATTCTTTCTGATGTACAAACTACATACACGTTATATGAATTGAACAGCAGTATCGGCTTGATCAATGCTGTTGACAGAAATGAATTGCGCAGCGCTTGCAGTGTCCAGTAGTAACGGTTTAAGGGCCTTGTATAAGGTATGTATGGCAAATTAATCCCCAGCTTACCAGCCCCTGTTTTATGGACTATGCCAAATCAGTGTTTATTATTTATTTGTTAATTGCCATTTGGGGGTGTGTTTTAAGAAAATGCGCAGCGCTGGCAGTGTCCAGTAATAACGGTTAAAAGGCCCATTTTTAAGGAATGTTATGCAATTTTTTCCCTAGATTTCCAGTTCCAGTTTAATGGACTTAATGCCATATCAGTGTATATTATTTATTCGTCAATTGTCTGTAGGGGCTGTGTTTTAAGAAAATGGGCTGCCTCCTTTATCTTTGACTGATCAATATTCATTTCTGATTGATGGTAAAAGTCGCAAGAGGGCAATAAGGACCGTGTGTAATTCCCAAGATTAGAGTTCAGGTTCACATACAGAATGGTTAAACAAGGCTTTTAAGCAGTTTTGAAACTGTTCGTTGTTGATATATCTCAAAATTAATGTTAAAGGGACTGTACACAAGATTGGCACCAAAATAAGTTTTTTTTTGTGACGAATCTCAGGCAATTATTTAATAGAATGTGTTACGTTTTGATATCATAATTGTAAAAATAAGTACCAAACTGTAAAAAATAAATAATTCTGTCGGAGACCGGGTTCGAACCCGCGTCGCCAAAATTGCAGTTCAGCGTCGTATCCACTGAGCTACGACCGCTTACTTTAAACAGGTGACATAATTAAGCTAAACACCTCACTCGGTAATATCACGTGATAACACCGACTAGCCAATCACTCATAAGGAATGAATTCTACTAGGTAGACATACCCAGTAATCTTTTTTAATGTAAAAATACGAAATAACTGCTAAACTTAATTAAATTGTAAACTATGTGGTACTTCAGTTAATCAGTTTCAATGCATTGTAAACATTAATACCAAGACAATTTTCCTTTTTTTCTTGCAAATTAATCATCTGGTGCACAGTTGCTTTAATATATGTTGTGTCCCTAATCATTGTATAACAACACTTCAACAGCATACATTAAAGATATTTAGGGCTTACCTTCACGGAAAGATCGAGGCAAGAGTGCAGTTTTGCCATGTCCACATCTTTCGGGATTAGACATATTTCCTCTATATTTATAATGGGAACATTACGAGAACAAAACGACCGAGCAGCAGGTCCTGAAAACATAAACAGGCCCAAATGATGATGTGAAACCCATTTTTGTAATTTTGCATTTCAATTTTGTTAATAATTGAAAAATAATTAGTTTTTTGCAGTTTTCGGATTGCATGCTCGGAGTTGTTAAACCTTAAATGTAACGCAGGATTATGATATAAATTAAAATCGGTTTGCCTTGAATACACATACTCCCTACTAACAAATCCCCAAACAAAAACAAAGATAAAAAGGAGTTGCAGTTACGATTATTACTCGTAAAACAGATGGCGAAACCTCACTTTCAGCATGTATACCTAACCATTTTCCCAAATATACCCGATGTATAATAAGTTACAAGTAATACCCCCAGTATAATAGCTTACCTGCTTTATACCCGGTATACTATCATGGTTTGTATATACCCTGTATACTATCTTACCTATAAAATCACATGTATACTATCTATTTGGTATAACCAATATATACCCAATATATACAACCTTACCTGTAGTATCCTATGTATAATATCTAACCTGTAAAATCCCCTGTATACTATCTACTTGGTATACCCAATATAAACAACCTTACCTGTAATATCCCCTGTATACTATCTAACCTGTAAAATCCCCTGTATACTATCTACTTGGTATACCCAATATATACAACCTTACCTGTAGTATCCCCTGTATACTACCTAACCTGTTAAATCCCCTGTATACTATCTACTTGGTATACCCAATATATACAACCTTACCTGTAGTATCCCCTGTATACTATCTCACCTGTAATATCCCCTGTATACTATCTTACCTATAAATTTCCTGTATACTATCCTACCTGTAATATCCCCTGTATACTTTCTTACCGGTAATATCCTCTGTATACTGTCTTACTTGTAGTATCCCCTGTATAATATCTTACCTGTAATATCCCCTGTATACTATCTAACCTGTTATATTTCTGTATACTATCTTACCTGTAATCTCCCCTGTATACCTTCTTATCTGTAATATCCCCTGTAAACTGTCTTACCTGTAGTAACCCCTGTATACAATTTTACCTGTAAAATACCTTATATACTATCTTACCTGCTTTATCCCCTGTATACTATCTTGCTTTGCATATCCCATGTATGCTATCTAACATGTAAAATCCCCTGTATACTATCTAACCTGGTATACCCCATATATACCATATAACATGTAATATCCCCTGTGTACAATCTTATATGGTATACCCTATATATACTATCTTACCATTAAAATCCCTTGTATACCATCTTGCTTGGTATATCCCCTTTATACTATCTTACCTGTCATATACATTGTATACTATCTAACCTGGTATTCAAAAGTCATACTATGTTACCTGATATATCCCCTGTATCATATTTTACGTGGTATATCCCATATACTATCTCACCTGTAATATCGCCTTCTACCAACAATTTGGTATTCAAAGTCATCCTTAACCGTATTTTCCCGGCATGACCAAATCTCACAGTTGCCACAATGCACACTGAAATGCAAAAGAAAAGTCATTTTACAATTAAATCTCGTCCTTAGATAACAAGATGTGCTTGTAAAACATGTATATCACCCAAATTGCAGCAAACAGTCATTTCACATTTAATATATGAGGAGTTATTTAAGGTTATGATCAAACTCACTTTCAAGTTTGAAGATAGTAGGTCAATATTTTTAGCAGTTCTGGTTTTCGGAGTTGTTCAGTAATACTTTCGCGTAAAACATGTTTGCGACCTCCTCACAATAGTAAATTAGTTAAATGGATTCACTGCAATTAAGTTAATAAATAATGCATATAACTGCTTAAAGATTGATTAAAGTGGTTTTCAAAACGTTAATTATAATAATACGACAATGGTTAATTTTCTTGTAATTTTAAAGCAAATCATTAAAGTTATTTATCCTTGTATTTTTCAACATCTGTTTGAAAGATGACTATGACTTTTGTCAATCTGATAACCTTGACCTTTGATCTAAGAATCAATGGAGGGCTCTACATATAACAACCCCCCCCCATCTAGTGTGTGGACCATAGGTTCAAGGTTTTATCATTATAAAGATCGGACAAGGTTTTATTGTGCTCAATATTACAGTGACATTTGACCTACTGACCTATTCTGTTTATTACCAATACCCCTAACACTTTTGGGGACCCAAGCTTTTAGTAGCCATCCAGTTATCAATCGTAAAATGTTTGATAGACGAACCGACGAACCTACATGTGCAAAGCAATATATCCCCGTTTCTTTGAAGGCGAGAAGCTATAGATGTACAAATTTTCTGAGCGTTTACATCGACAAATCAGCCTTTAGTCATCTTTAGACGTATTGGCATTTTATCGATTTATTGAACAAATAAATATTACTGCACTATTACATTAAGAAGTGTATCTCTACATTTAGACATGAACCTCTTATACAGAAATGCAATTGTATATTATTGTGGTATTTTATATTAAAAAGACCAGGTCCAGAATTCAATATTGATCTTGAATTTCTCATTAGACACGCCTTGGTGATTCCATTCAGCCTATTGGTCAGCTGAAGATACAGGCCAAACAAAACGCATACGCGCAGATAGTCTTAAGACAACAAACTCCAAAGAACTACTTCTAGTCATGTCGTTTTAACCCATTTGTTTTGTCTCAATGCGCTCTATGTTTAGAAGAATGATGTCAAGACCATAAAAATAGTTTAGTTGCATTGCAGTTCGAGTATGAGTTTTTGCTTGTTCGGCTATTTCCGCGCTGTAATTCTGTATCCCGGCGTTTTAATTTTAGCAGGATACAACTATTTTTAGAGCACTATATTTATCAGATTAATGTGGGTCAAAATAATGAAGGCTCTATTAGGAATGTAACATACTGATATTTACTCTGAGTTTAGCCCATGATATTCCAGAAGTTATTACCAACCGCAAGTGTTCCATCGCCTGCAGGGTTTGCTATAACCTGACGTGACCCTGAAGCACGCTTATATGTAATGGTGCATTTCTTATTTGACTTTTATGAGATAAGAAACAAATATAATTGTCTGAGTGTCAAAATAGTTGTATCTCAGGTTTCGCGTTGCTAATGATTCAAATACTATAATTCATCTGGTACACGATAATATGATATTATTCATTCTATGATATTAGGCGTTTATATTTCTAATGAGATGTTTTCAATTATTTTTTGGCATAAAAGCTTCGTTCCGGTGTATTCTTGGCATAGTTTTAGACATCAGGCTTTCAATTTATATAAGCTCACATGCCCTGATACGACAGTGCGTCATGCATATGCTTGGTGAAGCAAAGTAGTTCGGATTAAACCTGTTAAAAACCAAAAAGTACGAAGCATTCATAACAGCACTAGTACTATTTCTACACAGGTACTTACATTAAACATAAATAACATTAAATTTATCAACAAACTTTTAAAAGCACAATTGTAATTATTTTCATTCATAAAACAGACAAGTTCCGATTATCTAAAAATAGTTTCAACTACATTAATTGACCGATATTCTAAACATAGTTTCTACATGCATTAACTGACCACGTGTTTGTCCTCACTGAGGGAAAACGGCCATCTGATAAGCTCTGCATTTTGAAAGGAATTATTGCTAAAGTTGTTCGTAAACTAAAATCATTTTCCTTAGACAATTAAAACGTGTATGTTCATAAAATGTGCCTAACGTATCATATCTAAATAAAGCACCGAAATACCTTTAGAAACGATTAAAAGGGGCATGCATTATAACTTCAAATACATGGCGACGGGGGATACGTCGACTGAAGTGATAAGCTGTGCATTTGAAAGGGTATTATATCTGAAGTTGGTTTTAAACAAATGATTTTCCTTAAACAGAATGTGTATGCTAAAAAAAAGGAAATGGTATATATAATGTTTTATTCTATGTATTTCCAATCGTATGATATCTAATTAGAGCAACGAAAAACCTTTAGAAACGATTGAAAGGGGCATGCATTGTAACATGAAATACATGAGGATGGGGGTTTAACAAATGAACAAGTGACGTTTACATATACAAAATGACACAAGACGCCATAAAATAGATATATATTTGTTTCCTTGCCCAAACTGGGCACAAGCTCTCTTGACCCTCGGTACAATTTTCACTTTTATCTATATGTCCTTGACCCATTCCCATTGTTCAAATAAAATTTGCAACTATCACATATTTGACTGCAGATCGTCTTTCAGCGCATCTTAAATTTAAGTGCAATTTACGTTTCTTATTGAATACGACCCCTGGAAGAAACAACGATGTAATTATTTGTATATTTAGAAAAAATAGAAGATAATATTGCAGAAATACTAATGTACTAGTTTATAAGAACTTTATAAGAAGTTTATAAAACACGATACGTTTTTATTATTTTGGCACATATTGCATTTGGTTTATCATATAATTATAATCTAGTGGAATCATTAAGGTAGCACATCATTTTAAACTATGATCAGCTCGACAATTTCTTAATAGTTATGTTTAATTTCCTGGTTTAAAATACTAAATTTAAAAGACATTTACCATCAAATATTAATTTAATATAAATTGAAATACCCCCCCCCCCCCATTTCAGAATTTTGATAAAAATGAAAACAAAAGAAATTATTTACTTTAAAATGAAACTACTGTATAAACTTCTGTTAGAAATTTTAGCTCATGAAAAATGAAAACACAAAAATGCTATTGGATCGGTTCTAACCGTTATCATGAAACCCTCAAAAACTTGTAGTCCTGTGCTTAAAACATTGGCTTAAGCATTAACATTGAAGAGACTCAAGCGGAGGTTTTTATTAGGGGTGTGTTACCTTCAATTAGCTTGATAAATTCAATTGCTATTTGTTTTATTTTGACTTTGAACACTTTGGACTCGATTTTAAAAGAACAACCGGCCGGTTGACATAGGAATCCAGTTAGCGTATGTTTCAATGCAGAATACGGATTAGTCTACACGTTATATATTTACTAACTCAACCTATTTTACAAAAATAAGCTTACTCGTGTCTGTCGTGGTGAATTTCAAGCATTCCTTACATTCCTTGTTCTTACATATGAAACCAAGATCTGTAAAATACAAGCAAAATTTACTGCAGGGACTAAAATATAATATACGATGGTTGTTCTGTAAGCTCGTGGAATTGAACCATGAATTGATAAATATTTTGGAAAATGGTTAATTACAACACAATCCATTCAATGCAATTGATTGTAGTAATTTGGTGTATTCAATCAAACACGTCGTGTGGAATTCAGGTTTCCCTGACAACACACCTATATGAAGTTGACTGATCGAAGTAAATACTGTTTTAAGACCATCTTCAAACATGCGCTTATATTATGCTCAAATTTCTCAAACTTACAGAACAACAATCGTACCAATGGAATATTTGCTATAATTGTAGTACAAGGCAGACTGTTCTTGTGAAATCCTACTTACAGCATTCCTGTTCGAAACTTCTTCTGCGCGACATTGAATGCGAAGCAATGGAGTTTTTATCAATAGTATGTTAACGTTAAGTTCGAAAAAGTTTGAGAGAAGTGAACTATTAATTAAATGTGAAATTTAAAATACAGTAAATTCCGTTACGCCAGACACATAATTTCTTTCCGGACTGTGTGTTTCTCTACCTATTTTATATTTTCAACGTTAATACGTATGTAAGCGCCATTTTCCCCGGCTAATCGATTGAATATGTAGTCTTTTAATCAAATAGTAAATGTTTAACTCCTGGATTTGATTATAATCTAAAAATGACTGTTTTCTTTACCACAAAATATTACCATAAGAGCTTACCTTGAGTATCCGTCGTAGCCTGAATTAATTCCCTTTCAAACTTAAGTGAGGCGGCTTGAGAAACATGAACGACCATGGCAAGAATAACGAGATTAAGGATTATCGACATTTTCGCAGTATAAAAAACTGCTGAAACCTTATATTCACTTCAAACCATAAATGTCATTCAATGCACAGGCTCTGTTCAGTTGTTTACTGACTGTTTTATACTATCATGGCTGAGTACCAGTTTCGATCTAACAATGATTTTACTACTTATGTTATATCTCACGTGCTTCAGCTTTAAGTGGTTTAATTGTCCAGCCAAGACAATGATTATTGTTGAGTACTTGGAATGTGCTCACTTTATGTACGAAAAACCTTACATATTAAGAGCAGATTACATGACAAATATCATAATATAAGGTTATTTTTTAATTCCACATACTAGGTAATACATGTATAATAGTTACGCAAAATGTCGCCGAATGTATCAAAGAAAGACATCGCATATCTATATTAATGATTGTGGAGGCATATCGTGAAACTTGTTCATAACGACAACTAAATATGATAATTGTTTGTTTTGGTGTAAGATCGTTATGTATTTCGCCGAGTGAGCGCCAAATGTTATATTTCACGGGTGGTGTAGCCTCGAAATATTCACTTCTTGTGTTCATGAGGTAAACTATATTAAACTTACACTTAAACAAATAAAAATTTCATTACATGCTTAAAATTGGAATTAAAAGTAATCTTATTACATTTTGTAGAAAAATGCGCCCATTTGTATGCGCGCGTAATGTCATTTCGGAATTGACGTCTTTGAAATTGTGATCAGCCCTGTGCGCGCTGAAGTTTGATTTGGAACCGAGACCGAGTTAGTTTTTCAAAACGTTGACACATAACTTTCTGATATGTTCACTGCTGAAACAGGGAAAAACTGATAAATATCTATAGACCACCGGAAAGGATATAACAAAACGACATGTTAAACCAACACTGATAT
The DNA here is from genome assembly GCF_026914265.1 of Mya arenaria. Classification (NCBI taxonomy): domain Eukaryota; kingdom Metazoa; phylum Mollusca; class Bivalvia; order Myida; family Myidae; genus Mya; species Mya arenaria. The sequence goes on along the minus strand of NC_069137.1, from coordinate 38,697,139 downwards.
TTTTTTATTTTGTCCAAATGTTTTATTAAAAATCGCTCTCCTTTTTTCACAACACAAAGAAAGGTCGAGCCAGTGAATGTTATTTAAGATAAATTTCATGATATAACAAAATGACAATTCAATGTGCCGCTGCATGATGTGCCAATATATGTACTGAAAGTAAATATTTGTATGAATTCAAGACAGGCAGCTCTTCCAGTGGACATATATATACAAATACAAGAGAGCAAAACGTAGAAAATTATGAGTTTTGGGAGGTAAAATTAAATATAATACAGGTAAAGTAATAAAGAAATGCAAGAAAGCAAAAGACACAAAATGATCAGTGTCGTGCAGTATAATTAAATATGATACAGTTAAGGTAAAATAGAAATGCAAGAAAGCAAAACGCACAAAATGGTCAGTGTCGTGCAGTATAATCAAATATGATACAGTTAAGGTAAAATAGAAATACAAGAAAGCAAAACGCACAAAATGATCAGTGTCGTGAAGTAGACGGAAGTGTTATCAATGCTATATAGAAATGCAAGAAAGCAAAATGCATAACTTGTAGCAGTGGATGAAAAAAACATAACTTAATAAAGTAAGAATAAAAAAGGGGCAGAAGGAAAAAGGTTAACTTAAATGTTAAACAATAGTTTAAAGTGGGTTGTAATTTTTAGATTTGGTTTGTATGCACTGTGCTGTTTGTGGAGTTTTGGAAAAAGGTTAACTTAAATGTTAAACAATAGTTTAAAGTGGGTTGTAATTTTTAGATTTGGTTTGTATTCACTGTGCTGTTTGTGGAGTTTTGGAAAAAGGTTAACTTAAATGTTAAACAATAGTTTAAAGTGGGTTGTAATTTTTAGATTTGGTTTGTATGCACTGCGCTGTTTGTGGATTTTTGTGCTGTTCTTCTATGTTTCTTGTTTGCGATTTTATGTTCTATGTCTTTGGCGTGTACCCAGTGCCATTAAACCGGGTTTATGTTTAAACTTTTTGCTATTGAGCTTGTTTCTGCAGCTTTTTGCATAAATATTGTCTCATGACACCAAAAACAAAGATTCTATATTTATTTATAAACCTTAGGTATTTGCTAAAACTGACAATAGTTAGTATCAATTTGTAACATACAACCGGTAAATATATGGCATTGCTGACACTGTTTGATATGTACAATAAGGTTTCTCTGTATATGATGGCTCTGTCTATTAATGTCGTGCAATGTTTGAATTATTGGCTATTCTTTTGTACAGGCATTTCATTTCTTTAAATAAATGTTAACAATAAAAACTTAACTGCAGACGATTAAGGTATATTTTAATCATGATGAATATTTGTAACTTGGATATTTATTTAATATCTAAATATAATGTGTAATTGTTTTTTTCGTACGCCTATGCTGTCAAGAACGCAGGAGAGCACGTGAAAAAATGTCCCGAGTATTTTCGAAACACTCAAAAATTAAAGCGATTTCAAAGTATGCGGTTCTCATATGATGTGATTGTATTAGTAAGTGGTGTGAAGTAGTACTTATATCAACTTGAATGAAACAATTATCATGACACTTGATGAGCTTGTAACTGATGGTTGTCGCTATTTCTAACAATTATCTTTACGAAGAGATGTCCATGTTCTCCAATTCTTTCTTTGTAAGTGGTCAAATTAATTATTTTCTGCATAGTTATGTTTAATGGTATAAGTATGCAACATGATCGATATAATAAAGAAAAAACACACGTTTTCATATAAATAATTATAGTAAAGTACTGTGTTGGTTTTTTTGTCGTTTACGCCGTTGTTTAAGCCTAATTTAATTAACCCCACCCCCGCTCCACCCTCGTTAATCCCGAGTATTGAACTAAGTTGTTGATTGGTCACATTCTTTCTTGCCCTCTGATGACTGATATCAATCGTCATATATTGCCAAATTTAATTGATCTGCCAAACACAGCTTGTGCAACCCTTTTTCTATTTGGCAATTAGACTATCCGCACTACACAGGACATTTAGCAACCTGTTGCGACACTAGGGCAGTAAAGGATGATAAACAGTAGGGGATTAAGCTATGCCTATATCTCACGGTTAGGATTTCGTTTTCGTGTCGTTTGGGGTTGTTGAATATGACATTGCAATTTTTGTATAAGGAATTCCGCTGTAAAGTTGTTCAAAATAGGTCGATGCAAATCATTTTTTTTTTTATATTTCAAATGCATAATTATGTTTAAGTCATTTGAATTTAATTAATAAAACAATTAAAACACTGCTTTGTGTACATATAAAAATGTCAGGATTTTTACTGGGGGATATTGTGGCCACGTAGCTATTAATTAAAAAACCAAGCATGTATCCTTCCGCCCTCCTTCTTTTATCCTTAAACCAAGTTTTCACTTACCGTGACTAAGGCGAACACCCCAATATATATATATATGAATGTATGAATGGTTACTTATGTCCGATCTAAGTCAGACATTGAAAATCCCCATTTCTTAAATCGTTGTATGGATTGAATGTATGCATTTTCAAATCTGGTTTTTGATTTTTGTGATACTTCATAAAAAATCGACGCAAAGGTATCTTTTTTACATATGTTGTTTTTTAAAATAAAGTTTGGACTGTTTTAGATATTAGAGACAGTCCGATTTTAGTCCGATGAATTTGTTCAAATCTTATCTTTTGTACCTTGTTTAAAGTGATGTATCAGATGGGTCTAGTTTTTAATTTACACAAAAACTGAAACTGTTTATATATTAAAGATTTACACAGTATGCTGAACGACTGTATGGACGTGGAAAATTTAGTTTTCAGGTTTAGAAATATTACTAGCATTTCAAAATCTCTTAACGCAAATATGAATGAAATTAACGGTTTTGTTTCTCCTATAAACTCCATGTAACACGCCATGCAAACTCTGAATACATTGCATCCTTAGTTGATCGATTCTATCAGCAAGCTGGTTTGAAACTTTTAACAACACACCCCCTGAAGAAGCTGAAGACAGGTGGAATGGGGATCACCCATGCTAATGCTAACCTTGACCTTGGGCTTTCGAAATTGTTCAATCCCAGACAAGTGAAAAGGAAAAAAAAAGTTGGAAACCTGCTTCACCTTATTGGCAAAATTAATACTCAGTATGAGGGTACACACATTGTTAACTTTCTGACGGCTGATATATCGGATTTGTATTCTTGTAACTGCTAAATCGTTTGGTGCTATTATCAGTCAGAGATTGATTGTAATGTTTAAATCATAAAATAAAGTTATGTTGTTTATTTTGGAATAATACTAAGGAGGTAAATACGACCGATATTTTTAGACACGGTTTTCACGGAACTCTTTGTTTATCCAAGCATCCAAACATTTCTAAATGGATTCTGATTTGTTATGGTCTGTGTATTATAGTTTTCTTTGTTAAACATTTTCAAAATTAAAGAATTTTCCTGGCTGTATGTATTTCTCAAAAAGTTTATTTATCATATTACCCTCTTTGTTTGTGTCGAAATATTTCACTAAATACAAATGCAATTTCCAAATCTGTTTGTTGTGTTATGGGTTTTGAGATGGTGAATAATTGATTGTATTCACGTTTCGATATAGACAGGCGTGAGATTTATGTATATATCAATATGCTTATTTACGTTATTTAAATTCAATTGTAGTAAGGGTTCAGGCGTATACTAATAGTGTATGCAATATTAATTAATTGATGATACGTGGTCGTGGGTTTAATCCCTGGCCGCGTCATACCAAAGGATGTTAAAAGTTGGTACAAGTATCTCCTTTGCCTGGCTCGGCATTTAAAAAATACCCTGATAGTGCTTGGAAAAATGTGTTGTACGCGGTACTGGTTTAACGCGGCCAAGTTGCGCCCCGTGTATCGGTGCTTTACACCGAGCACGTAAAAGAACTAAGGGGTCTCTTCGATAAAGAGCTAGGATTTTGCACCCGGACTTCCTTGTATACCACAACTGTCTCTTTCGCCCTGCTGTCCCTTAAGCAAAAACAAAGGACCCCATTGGAAATAAGTGCTTGCATTTTCACGGGTTATCCTTGAACGAAAGGTCTAAACAATTACATACAATATATACAATACACACATATGCCTGTTTATCACACATATATGATTATAATTTTTCAGGCTATGTTATTCCTCTTGTTTCTACACCTGGTCCTGGTACCAGGCGTGGTAAACAGGTTATTATTCATGCTACATATCGTACTTCGTTTGGGTAGATAGATCATGGTGTATAAGCAATTGACAAAACATTTTTCTCCTTAAACCGTTCGTTAAAGTGACAGTCTTATTCAAAATCAATACATACACATGTATATCAAACATATATTTTGACTGATAAGCCTTAAACTACTAACTAAATAATGCATTTATGGAAAATATTAACTACTGTTAACAAGATTGAAACTATGAATTTAATAGCAGAAAGTGCAAAATATATTAAATGATTGTTGAATGCGTAAAAATTTACTGTGTTCTACTTTAGTCTCATAAGGTAGAAATACCATGTTTTGTGTTCATTTCTTTTAAATTAACATCAGTATCCTTCATAAGAACCATTGTTTTCAACATTTATTCATCCTTTTTCAAATATTAAAACAATATTATTAATTGAAGTAAATCTTATTTGGGAGTAAGAGTGCGTCTTTAATATTAATGGAATATACCGATACTCCGCTTAATTTGGGGCGGCAAGCACACAAATGTGTTAAAAAAAATGCAAATTTTGAAGTCTCAATAACACCACTCACCAGCGAAATTTGTCCTTGGGGTCGAGGATCATCTGTGAATTATGATTACTTTCATCATACAAAAGACACATAACCATGGACATTTTTAGCAACAACGGTTCAATGCAGGTGTGCAAAAACTATGCTTAATAGAAATGAAATAATGACCCTATATGAAATAAATGAAGTATAATATTTTTTCAAAAATGTACAAAAAGCTGCATAAATACATTAGTCGTCAAACAATAATTCAAATAATTAATAAGGTATCAGTATTTTGTAACAACTGAATTTACAACTTATGACCAGATAACAAAGGCCTATAGCTGTTTGCTGTCTTTTTTGCCTAGCATGAATGAAGTACAATATTATAAGGAAATAAACTTTCATATTCACGGTTCCAGCGACATAAAGATACAGCACTATTTACGTGTGTCATAGTTTGTAGCGTACTGTAATCCATTCTTTTCGCAGTCACGTGAAAACCTTTTTTGGAACTCGTCGGCCATTTTCCATCGAAAATATCCTCGGATGTATATTGACGGTTTATAATGACAGAAATCTTTACATTTTAAATACGCCGCAGGAGGATCGTGTAGTAATTTCAATTTAACAGTGAAACTTTAGGTGTGACTTTACTCTTGGGAATCTAATTATTTATTCAATAATTCCTTTCATTGGCAGAAAGTTTAAAGTTCGATGTACAACATACGTGTTAAAACACATCAATTAAATATTATTTAAACATTTACGACCTTCTTTACTTTTATGCCGTTATACATCCGAGGTTGTTTTCGATGGAAAATGGCAGAGGAGTTTCAAATGGTGACAACCAAAATAGCATCGCCTTTTATCTTTAATATTGCCATTTTCTATATCGAGAATTGAAATCTTATGTAATACGAATTGTTTAGACTCTTGAGGGCGATTCTCTGCATTTCCCGTTATCATTTAGAGTGTATTCGCATACCTTTTAGCTCATGTATCTCTTCTCAGCACGTACTATCTCTCCTTTCCAAACCGAATCACACCTGGAAGTGACCTAGACCTTCATGCTTTGGTCACAAATACGAGCCAGCCAGTAGATTTAGTCGCAGTTCTGATGGACGATTCGTTGAAACTAAATGCACAAACGAAGAAAAGTATTTTAGCTGGTATATACTATACTTTCAAAGTTACGTTATATGACTTATTTTATGTAGTATGTGTATACATATCATGAAATTGAACCAATAGAACCAACGATTCAAGGTCAAGCCATGTAGTCAAACATTAACGAGTACGCCGTTTTTAGGCACAAGGCATGACTGACGCCAATCGGAATACCTCGGCCATTTCCGCCAAACAACGAGCCGTGGATGCATGCCAGTGCAATAGTAAATGAGTTCTTAAAATTATTAATAATACTTTTGATTAAGCGTATTTTTTTCAAATTTCAAATTGATATCCAATGAAGTGTATTATTGTCTAAATAATTAAGATTCTTAATTTGAAATTACTACGCGATCTATTTGCTACGTAGTTAAATGTAAAGCATTCTGATATTGTAAACCGAGGTTGTTTTCGCTAAAAAATGGCCGAGATGCTCCGATTGAACTGACACTTACCGAAATGCACAAAACTTAACAAAGCAGCAAAGAAATACTAGACATGAATCATTAGCTACACAGGAGTTCACTTGGGGTCGTAATCTTGTCTATGCTAACCAGAACTGCTATTTCTAAAATCTGGAAATATATTTTAATATAAATATTTTTTCTGTTCCGTCACTTCAAAATGTTTAATTTGTGAGTTAACACGTTGAGACTTTAATACTTATTTTCAATGTAATAATCTTGAAAATCACATACATTCGGCTATTTATGATGTACCATTGTTTGTATCTATATAGCTGTTGAATAAAAAAAAAACATATTCAACTTTCGGTGCAATGTTGATGAAGTCCCCCACAATTGTGTGTTTATATGTTTCATATAACACATGGTTAATACCAGTACCGTAACTCAGTGGGTGTCATTTTACGAAAGAGAGTACCAATGGTCGATATCTGCCACCAGCGCAAAAAATAAACAGCATTTCCTAATTTCTGTTGTTGTTTTTTTGTCCAAGAATAAGGAGAGCTATACTACTAACCCTAGTGCCGGCTTCTGAGTCGGCGTCACACCTTGGTTAAGGTTTTGCAAATAAGTGATTATAAGGTCATCATCTCAGTAAATATATCATGTTTGGCATTGAAATTGATGACATTTGTTTCAAAATATCTAACCTTCTTTATTATTGAAGTGAGATAACACTATTTTGAACCTAATGCAAATTACTGACCTGTATTAATCGACTTGAACATTCTGGTTAAGGTTTTGCAAATAAGCACAAAGATGTTGATATCATGCAGGTTTCTCATGCAGGTATGTTATATGTGAACCTTCTTGTCGTTTACTACAACTTGCGTTAAATGCCACTATATGGCTGATTGTATTTCGGTTCTATGTAGTAAGTATTTCTTTTTTTGGTCCTTTTGGCATTCGATACGACTATGTGGTTTGACTACAACTTTGGTCAATGAATAGTAGCCAGCAAACATTGTTATTTTAATAATTTTTAATGTAAAGTATGCTTCAAAATGACCCCTCTTCCAGGATGCTTTCATTTGAACAGTCAATATGAAATGTGAGCGTTGTATGTCATTAGATATCTGTTATCCGCCGTATGACGCATCGTCATTTAGTCAAACTGTACATAAAGAATTAATATTGACCGATTCTTAATGAGTCTTGGCCAGACCATAGCGTTAGGAGTATGTAACCCATACGTTATTAAAAATCACGAAGATACTCTATATAAAACGTTTTTGGAACATACATCCAAAGCGCACTGAAACTACCAATAGGATTTATCAAGGGTTAAGGTCAGAAAGGCAGTATGGCAAACTTGAGACGTAAGTACCTCAATCCGCCTTCATAAATTTCCGAGACCTTTAAACTTGTTTTGCACAATGTACAAATCTATGCATCAAAATGTTTAAGGTTCCTACAGATCACAAGAACAATACAGATTGAAAGTCACAGGAACCGGTGGCCTTACTTTACAAAACGAATCGTTGTTAATATACCAGGACAGCCTGTTGGTGTACATTCAGAGAGATAAGTCACGCTACTCAGCAGGACAACAAGGTCGTGTTATCAAGTTCTCTTTCTTGTTCCCTTTTCAGACATATATTATAGGTAATTTTTTACATATAAGGCCAAATAAGCTGTGAAATCTTTGTCTGCGCTGTGTCAGTACAGGCGCGTCGTCTGAAATGTAATAAATACCAATTTATTCAGGGTTTCAGCATTTCAGAAAATCAGACGTCTGATATTGATAGTGCTCATAAAAAAGTTATTTAGTTGGATTAAAAGAGGCTTTATAGTGGGGTGACTTTCAGCTCATAAGGCCACTATTAAAATGGGTAACCCGGACCCCCCTTTGCTACATTTCATGTTATATACCAAAATGACCGGGAAGGTCTGAAGTTTATCAGACTGCCGGCATAAATTGGCATAAATGGCGGCGAGCCGAGAAAATCCAAGATGGCCGACAAAGATGGCCGCCAAAATCTGGAAATCAAAATTTCTCTTTTTTGCCTTGTTAATCGACCTTTTCATCTCGTTTCAACATTATTTTTCACCTAAACTGTAAGAATGATCATAGTTTATGCTTTTTAGTGATGACATATGGGGAAAAAGGGGAAAATATTACTTTAATACAAAAAATATATATATATATGCCCAAATTTTGCAAGGGAGTGTGGAATTCTAACATATATCTTTTGAATAATTGCATCCAGTAACTTTTTCTTGTATTATAGGATAATTTTAATTACTTATACATAAATAAATATGTTTTTATATGAGTATCACCAATTTTTATCGAACCAAAAGCTGTTTTTGGGTGGGTGGGGTAAATTGAAGCGGTTCTGAAAATCGGACCAAAAATTGAGAATTTTCTTAAAGTTTCATTGTGAGGAAAAAACTGCTAGGTTGCATGCAACTGACACCTGCAATTATGTTGTATCAAAGCATGATTATCAGGGTAAAAACATAAATTTGCATAAACAGTGGCGAGCTAAAATTATTAAAGATGGCTGACCTTTAGGTTGGATTCCCGGCAACATGGACAATTTTTCATGATTATATTTATAATAGTATTAAAAAGTGTATAAGTAGATGAATGTTAATTAATGAACAAATAACAAAATAGTGATATTTAAACAATTATATTATTTTTCAAAATGAATAAACTTCACTAAATCAATGATGGATAACATAATGACATCCAAGATGGTTGCTAATATTTCGTATCTTTGACAAAATAACAGTAGGCACATACAAATAATTTTTACAATTTTGCATATGGGTATATACAAGTGCATCTTAATAACACTTCTGGGAACTAATAAAATCATAAAGCTAATTTAGCAATCTTCTAACTCAACTTCTGCAAGTTAAGTAAACAAGTTCTGACATGAACTTGTGTTTGTCAAGCACCCCTTACAATCGCATGCTTCAGTATAAGATTGCTCATTCGAACAACAAACACAATCATCTTTGCATGAATTACAGCAACTACAAACCAAATCACTTAGCAATTCAGGGGCAGCTGCAGCCTGTGTCATCATCTGAGGAATAAAAAATCCTGAATGTGGATCAACAGTATAACCATAGTCCACTGGATCAGCCAATGGTGTTGGGGATAATGCACCTCTCCAGATCAACAATTAGTACATACATCGAAGCAAGTGGAGCATGAAACTGTCATTGGTTGGAGGAAGTTTCCTTGGTTTTACTTTTGTTTTTGCAAGAACAAGATTTGTTCTTAAAACATTCAGTGATTTACAATTGTTTTGTCCATACAACAAGCCAACAAAAACAACAGCTGCTGCCTTTGTCTGAGGTAAAAGTGTGGACTGAGCCCCAAGGTCTGCAAGATCACTGACTTGCTCTGCCGATTTGGTCATGACTTTGAAAGCTCTCTTTTTACCAAAACCAAATAATAAAGAACATGTATCACAGCCCGTGATACAAAATACCGGTAACAATATTTGTGTAACTTCTGGCTGAAGAGATTCAACTGCGAAATGAACTTGAATATACCTTGTTCGATCAGAATACGCCACTTTACGACCCATTTGAAAAATATCTTTTCAACTCTCATCTGATCAAAATGATGTACAAGGAGAACAATAACGTCGGTGTCCGGACTAGCAACAACAATTGTATTTACATCTAAATCAGATGCATGTGCAACATGAAGTATCAGTCGAACATCTGCTTCCTCCTGGTCAGATGTTAGGCCAACAACAAATGCTACTGACAGAACGGTGACTTTTAAAGCCTTTGTACCCATACCACCAGCAACAAACAGTCTCACCATTGACAAGAATATCATGGGCATGCAATGCAAGGTGTTCTGTATAATGTTTAGTCAACTCATTTTTACTCTTAGTGCTGGTCAGTATACTTTTGCAGTCCCTGATCTGCATATTTGGTTAAATTGTAACTGGCGCATGGGAAAGAGTTTCACCCCGTTTTTGGTGCGTTTGGGCCTTCAAACTGTTAGTCATATACCTATCGAAAACCACATGGATGTGTTTGATACCATAACTGCTGGTTAATACACATCCCAAAAACTCTGAAGCCATTTCCGAGTAAGTGATTTGTCTATTTGATGAAGGTTGAAGCATTTGGACAAAAGCCATCCCATCAAAGACAATACAATCAGAAGCAGCTGGGATACTGTAAATAACCCCATCTTTAACAAGACCTTCAATTTTGTCTAGGAAGTCGGATTTCTTTGTCATTGTTATGAAACCTTCATCAGTGAACAAACTAAGAGGGACTGGGGCATTTTCAAATGATAAAACTCGTTGCAAAGGCACCTTTTTGAATGTATTAATGGCTAAAAGACGAAGATACATCTCCTCACCATTCATCTGAACAGATTTTGTGGCCGTTCGAACAACAGACTTAGACAGAGCCATGGTTTTTATTTCAACCCATGTAACGGATCTATACATGATTCATTCTCAAAAAGGGACAACATCTGATTAACTGCACTATTGTATGCATTTGTATGGAATGGAGTGTCTGTGTGATGTTTTGTTGCTGTGGTCGGTCTGCGGTTTTCAAATGCTATGGCATACTTTGCGGTTAACGGTCTCGATAAAAACCATCGTGTTAATGCACTGTCATTGTGTGTTAACCCCATAATACCACCAGAGGATTTGAGTGCCTTATTGTCTGTGAATTCAAGCACATACTCTCTCCAGACGGCATTGAACGTGCCTTTTGTGAGTTTAGCAACAAACTGACCTTGATCGAAATTCTCTGTCAGGTGATCAGGAATACGATACATCTTCAAAACCATGTATGTCATGAACCTGGCATAGATAGATCTATTTGAGGCAAACAAAAAAGGCAAAAGCATCCGTTTGGCATCCTGGTGAGCACTCCAAATACCATGTCTCGAGGAAGATAGATACACTTTGACAGGCAAAGATACCTTAGTGAGATAGTCATCACCAAATTTGAATGGTGACATTGATCTTCCCTCAGATCTGAATAACTCAATAAGAGGAATCATATCAGAATCGATCAATCCTGAAATGCTATCAAATTCATTGCCTTGCCTTGCAGAGTCGGAACTTTGTTTCATAGAGGCAATCCTCTGAAAAAGATTGTGAGGAAACTCTTTCTTGTTTTGTTCAGCCCATGCTCTTAGCTGAAAGAGAAATCTGTTGTTCAACACCCCATCAATCATGAGAATAGCCCGCAAAGCTCGGTCAAAGTCTTTGCCAGACAATATATGATCAGCTGTCAACTTTGCAAAAACATCAGACTCTACCATCAACTGTTTTAACCCCGCATCACCATAAATGTGCCCTATCCCACCAAAAATACTCATCATGAAATGCATGCCACCTTCCATAGGTATAACGCCCTCAAACTCACTCGGATAGGCCCAGACAATTTCAAGGGCCTTTGTCAGTAAGCCCATATCAAACACAATTGGACAAATATGTTGTCCTAAAGCAGCCATCTGTTCTTTTGTATGGACTAATATGGTATACACAGTGTTAAGATCAGTAGGGGGAGCTAATATGATTGGGTTAAAACAATGTCTGATGTTTGAACTAATGTGTCCTCCTGGATATTTGCAACTTAACAGTCTGTTCTATCTAGTATATTCTGAACTAAATCCTGACCTGGTCCGAATTTTAAACCACTTCAATTTACCCCACCCACCCAAAAACAGCTTTTGACAATTTATGACTTGGTGATAGATGGAAACAAATTTGTAAATTATGTATATATGTTTATAGTTATCTTTTAATCTAAGAAATAGGTAATGGGTGCAATAAATAAAAAGATACAAATTAAAATAGTACCCTCATATGCAAAATTTTGCCAACATTTTCACTATTTATTATGAAAAAATTGTAAATCTTTTATATTTTTACCAAGTTACATTCTAAAAAGACATAAACCATCTATATTCTTGCAAATGAGATGGAAAAATATGTAAAAATAAGATAACAGTTCTATTAACAAGGCAAAATAGAGCATAGCTGATTTTCAGATTTTGGCGGCCATCTTTGTCGGCCATTTTGGATTTTCTCGGCTCGCCGCCATTTATGCCAATTTATGCCGGCAGTCTGATAAACTTCAGACTTTCCCGGTCATTTTGGTATATAACATGAAATGTAGCAAAGGGGGGTCCGGGTCCCTGTTTTCAAAAGTGCTGAAAGTCACCCTACCATTATAGTTAATTCCTCTATTCAAAATTTATTCTTCACACATGATTACACAGTAGATATATCAATTATTTACGTATGTAAGATCTTCTTACTTGTAGTGAAATACCGTGCAGTCTTCCTGCTGCCGAATGCAAAAGGTTCACAATTATTTCAATATAAGTCCTAACGAATGTCCTAACCTTCTTTTCAATGATAAAGCAGTCCTTACTAACTATTTAATTCAATTCATGACATTATTGCGTCCATAACGAAAGACAAAGAAAGATGTTCACAGATATATATATGCATAAGTAAACAAATAAACATAATGAACTATAAAATTATTAAAATAAGGTACAACCCGTTTTTTTAACAGGGCCTTGAAGAACCAAAGCACAGTGCTATGGTTTATTAACAGATGAATTGAAATCATTATATACAGAAGAAGGAGGTTGGCATTTCGTCGTAAGTGCACATGCTTTCGACGCTCGATAGTCGTATCCTTGTCATCGTGAATGATGTATTTTCTGAAAATATAACAATAATCACAATCATTTCTAAATCCCAATGCTAAAATGTTATTTCAATTACAAACTGGATGGTGGAACTAATCGAATCAAAGTGGTTTGACCATTGAACATTCCAAATGGAGTGCTTGAGGAGACGCTAACATTGAGCAACAGTCCAGCTTTCGGTAACTGGAAAATTGAAGTTAAAGTGTTGGTATGAAACATTTTTGTTATATCATGTTATGTTTTATATCATCTAAATTCAAAGACAGAAATGTTGAGTAACGTAAATTTTGACAGATATAGCTAATGTGTTATGCTGTAAAGTCAGATTTAATGTCATTGGTTAATTTTTGAAAATTTTCGGTGAGTTCAATTTGTTGTACATTTTTGTATATGTTCATGATTAGATGGTGCAGAAAATCAAATCTTTAGGCACTTTACTCTGTAGGACAAGACCGTCTCAAAAGGGTTTACGGTCGATGACTATGGTACGTCTTTCCTTCTATTTGCAAAGCCAGAAATACCCTTCAACCTATTTTGGTGGTTACATAATTGTTAATCCATCCCCTGCATCAGCAGTCATATGGCCAAGTCCATACGATTATCATGGCACGTAAAACGTTTGGTCTCGTCTTGGATACTCGCTTGAAAAAAAATGAATCCTAGTGCATAACATTTTCCGCCATTGTGCAATGCTTAACATGCATGTTTATATACTCGTTTAAAGTTAAAGATCAAAACATATTAAAGTGTTGAATTTCTATCACCATACTATTGTTTCAGTCCTTCCGAATTTCAACGTGGAACTTAAACTTCCGGGAACGATTTACACTACAGATACGTCCGTGTCAGTCCAAGTGACGTCGAAGTCAGTCAAAACATGTGTACTCGCTTTCAACATGTATCCTATTGGAATTTAGTAATCTAGGAATCATGAGTAGTGTGCGATTCTACAAGGTCAAAAATTGGACGTAGATGATATGATTGTTTATGAAACAGCATATGTTAAAAGTGATTGAACAACTCTGACCTCCTTTGCCTGTTGCTCACCTCTCCGTTACCGAGTTTATTGAATTAAACATTATTTAACCATTGTAATGTTTAGCCATTAAATATTGTAGTATTTCCCTAGATTTGAAAAGAAACAGATAAGCAACTGACCATTTATTAATGACAGCATGGTGTTTGAGAGAAATAATTGAAAAAAATATATAACGATTTTTACAACTGATGTACAAACTAAATATTGTTCGTTAATATGGCGGGACGCAGAGTTATGGGATGAATTGAAATTGAAAAAAAACAACAACAACAAACAATGAGTCCAACACGTTAAGTTGGATGATGATTGACAAGGATCTTCCCCAGAATGATAAATTTTACATTGACACATTGTAGTCCATCTCAGTTAATAAAACATAAAAGCACAAAACAATTACAAACAAGAAATATGGAACAACAGCACAAAACTCCATAAATAACATATATACTATTTATAAAACCTTTTACGTTTTTACTTTATTCGGGATTGTTGGAATAAGAGTGAGGTTATTCACATACACTGTTTTACACAGTAAATTTACATTTTACTGACCGTTCCAATACACACACCTACTTTTATTAAAAAATATATGTACTGTGCCGTTTATGGAGTTTTGTGCTGTTGTTCCAGGTTTCTTGTTTGTGATTGTTTGTTTTTATGTTCCATGTCTTTGGCGTTTGCCCTGTGCCATTAAACGGGATTTATGTTTAAACGTTTGGCTACTGAGCTTTATTCTGTAGTTTTTCATATAATTTTTTATAAGTGAAGGTTACCCCTCTTTATTGGATAACTGTTTGTTTTATGTCAATCTTATCATAATATTCCTAATTCTTGCTTTATGGCGTTACTGAACAATGATACGCTCTTGGCTTTAGCCCTAAAGGTCAAGCCTGTTACTTGTATAACGTTTTCAATTGTATCTTATGACGCGGGCGCCATGACTTAATCTGGTTATAATTTATATATATTTATATAAGAGTTTTTAAGCTCAACTGAAGGTGGCCTCTTACGCCATGATATCAGGTCGCATACATCATTATAAAATGAAGTGTTTATTATTGGATTCAGGTTCACCTTCAAAACCGACGTGTATGGAACGTGTAAACTGCAAATTTATGACGAAAACAATTTACAACACATTTTTGAACCATAACGAGAGGTTATTTTACGACACAATTTGCTATATACTTTATATAATACATCGAAAATTAACATTGATATCATGGTTTTTAATCATAGGGTTTTAGATGGCTTGAATTAGCATATAATAATATTTTAGCGTTAAATCAAATTGATTTTACCTATAATAGATTCAAGATTCAAGATTCAAGATTTATTTACAGAATATCCGGAAGGCCATAGCCCATGTGTACAAATATATATACAATATAGTGTTTCCAGGTGATTCCATGCATACAAATAACAAAACAAGACAACCAAAAAAAAAACACAAAAAAACAACAACATAAATATCAAATACGCAAACACACCAACTTCATAAGTTCAGTAAATCAAAATATGTTATAATGCAATCTATTAATTAAATTAACGTGTCAATAACGTTATATGTTTAATCACAGATAAGTTGAAATAAATACATGTACATATAAACAATAGTTGTTCTATAATGAGAGTTGTGTTTGCAAAATATTTGCAACTCCCTATATCGGACAACCTATACAAAACGAAACTATAGGAAGCCTAAGGGAAATCACTTAAACTTTAAAATTCACTTTTGTAATAGTCATATCTGAATCAGGTAAGATTAGATAATGACTGTAAATGTAACAAAATTTAGAGAATCATTGTACATGAACACTGTGTGCAAATATTCAGTCTAGTAACAATACAGACAGAAAGTGTGTGTCGAAGTGAAAAGTTATATTTAATAAATGCTTATACGGATTTAAGCAATCATGCGTACTTTTAAAAGCGTACTTATTTTGTTTCAGGTAGAGATACTTCACCAGAAGTATTTGCATACATCATTTATGCAACTATCACTTTCGAATTTGTTTTACTAAATAATAAAAGCTGAACACTCACTTATGTAACAGTACTTCTATGTAAAAGTATATCATACATATATAATATGAAATGTTTATTTTATACGTTTTAAGATTATTGGAAACACATCATTTTCAATACCCATGTCAGCTATTCGATCGCATAATTTAATGTCCGGAAGTATTAAAATCCATGCACTTGTCACCGATTCTGCAACAGCATTAACAAAGGCGACGGAAAAAAACCTGACGATTGTTTCTCCTTCAACGACACAAGCACTACTTATAACAACTACAAGATTGAACAGATTCTCCATCGAGAGGGATTCGTACCAGGAGTCAATTATCCTACGATTGTACGAAATCTTGTTACTCCAAATGTCTTCGTTCAACAAATGAATTGTTTAGCTTAATGAATAAATGAATGCATATTTTAGGGGAAATCTTTATACGTTTCATTTAGAATGGTTGATAAATAAAGTGAAAATCTAAATGGTAATTTTCCTCAAGTGATAGACTGGTTAATTGGACGCTGATAATTAGCCATTGACTAATATCACACTGGAGTGCTACTTTGTTCGTTCGTTAGAATAAGATAAAGAAAAATGCTTTCCGCATATCAGTTATGTGACTTTTGTGACTTTAAACAAAGTCACATTGATAATTTGGCGTTTTCGTTGAAATATGTACGAGGGATATTAACAGTTTCTTTACTTCTTTTGTATGATGCACCAAACCAAAATGTATTTTAGGTTCGTCTTACAAACAACGCCGACTCACCAGGGATGGTTGGACAAATGCGGGTAAATGCTACACTGTATAACGCAGCCCGGAAGCAATGTAGTTCGTGGTTCTATGTTGACTTTACCCAATTTGGCATATCTTTCACGACGCAACATACAGAGCATGGATACGCTTTATTGTCATTTCGCGAACCTACGATTACTGAAAAGATCGAACTGCAGGTATAGGTTGTTTTAAGTGGACTTGTCGACGACATGAATTTCATAGCGTTCTTTTCATATTAGGCACTTACAAACTTTTTAAGCATTCAATACGACTTACTACATATTTTGTTCTCATAAAATCTCGAAAACATGGTTAAGCAGTAATTTGCAAATGTTCTTTTTCAAGGTTTTAGCCGCGGGCGTCAGTTTCTCACAATCCCTTTATGCCATTTCGAAAGGTAATGACCACGTGTTACGCATCGACATAAGCAAACCGGATGTGACGGTACGTACAATTGTCCTACCTAAATAACTGTAATATGATCGTTGAGATTATTTCTACTGTTTATGCAATTACATTGCCCTCTTAGTTAGTTTTTAAAAATGCTGTCGTTAATTGTTTAAATCATTAAGTATATCAAATTATGTCTATATAGGAAGTAATCACACCGTGGCAGAGTAAATCAATAATAATAATATGCAATTACAAAATAGCACATGTTTGAATTTATTTTTTCAGTTCGTGAAACCGGTATAAAACCGAAACCAGCTTATTACCAACAAAAACGCCCTAAGATACCAAAAGCTGGAACCTTTAAGTATATGCTGATATTTGCTCATATATCGTCTTTGAAGACCACAATTTTCATTAGCGTTAACAACGCCAATAAGCACTTAATCACAGCTTTGTTGTTGCGTATTTGGTTGATTGACATAGCACGTTATGGTATCAACGTATTGTTAAGACGTCAAAATATATATTATTTTTGTAGAAGTTCCGCTAGGCTTGTGATTTAGGTGTCGGTTTTTCTTGAATACTATTTTTACTACATGCTTGTAATCTTTTTCTGCAATTTCGATATCATACTTAATCACTTATGTCATTGTTATTTTACTCTATTAGAGAAAAAAAAACAATAACATAAGTGTTTAAAGATGCATTAACGGGAAAACTATTTTTTGGTCCAAAAACATGAGCGATTACCTTTACACAATTGCTAATGGACTGGAATGCTAACAATGCAGAGTAGGTTTGATTTCAGATTGTTGGCTAGCGAACACCGAGCTCAAAAAGAAGAAATTGTGATCGTAGTTGACATCTATTTCACTTTTCTGGAATTTCAACACATTAAAAAACGCCTGATAATTGGCCCGTGTGTGTCGTAACGGCCCTAGAGGTAGTGATCACGCATCGGCCCGTCTTCGCGTTGTATTTACCGCTTTATTACATTGTTCATATTATTATTTTGTAAGAAAACTATATAATGTGTAAAGTTAATTTCCACTTCAGTTTTTTTTTCTTTTTTTCCCCATTCAAGCTCCACGACGAAGAGTACCAAGCAAACTTACTCTCAAATTAAATATAGTTACACGAGTAAGCCAAGTCAAATAAAAGCAAAAAACATTGTGCTGCAACTTCGTTTTTCCATCAATTCCTTTCTTAATGAAAATTAACACGTTAACTGTAAGTATTGAAATTCAACACGTACATCCGAACTTGTTCTGTACGAATCTTACTTTTTATGTCTTCAATTCAGTTTAACAGAAATAAACTCGTAACAAAAAGAACTTTCTGTTCTAAAACAAACAACGATTGTGTATTCTTGTACATTTACAAAATGTAACGAAATCCAAACTTGCTGCTTCGTTTGTTTGTTTTATGTCCACGCTTGAAAAACCGCCAATTAACAATACGCACATTCTACGTCAATAGTGAAAGAAAAATATATCAAGAAACCTTTGTATATCTATTTGTAACCCTTTTTGCCTTTAAAGTTTACCTCACAATCGCCACAAAAAAATGCAAATGTTTATGACACAAATCTATCGTATTTTTAATGATCAAAACACATTTGCATTGTATTAATTAAAACATTGAGTGTTTTAATAAAACAAATCAAATATATTCCCCAATAATCAAAATTAAAACATTGAGACCTTTCCAAAACTGATGTCAATAATTGTTCTCTTTGAACAAATCAATAAATTGTGATTATATTGCTAATACTGCACTCAAAACTTTCATCGCTGATCATTTAAAGGGACAATTTCACTCACGTGACAATAATAACATTGTTCTTGTAAAAAATGTTTTGTTTAAATACGAATATCCCTTTTACTTGACTCTGTATAAAGAGTCGTTCACATTTTCCATGACCACTTGTGAAATAAAATACGATCTTACACTGAAATCATCAACAATCCTCTATATAATTAATATAATATTTTTACCACTGCCTTTTTCAGAAACAATGCATTTTCTCAAAGATAAGAAGACTGTTTAAATTTTAAAATAGATGCGTTCGAGGTTTTGATGTGTTTAGTAAGACGACCTAATACATCATAGATTGCCTTTGCAGTAAACTTATATTACCTTGTAAACTGACAGACAAAATGCTAGTGTAAGCATTATACTACATGTATTTTGTGAATTGAAATATACCTAAAATGATAACAACTTTCATGTTGTACTGCGATGAATGTTTGATCGTTTTACTTTAGTTTGCACTTGAAGTTTGGTCTACAAATGAAGGAAAAACATCATTATTTTAACGATAAATACCGATTTCCTTCTGTAAAGTAATGTTGCAATGTCGAGGTGTCACGAAATGTCGAGGTCAACTGGATAGAAATTCATACATACCTGTTTACTTACAATTATTTATATACATTTACAAACCTACGTACATAACGCAAATAGTGATCTGTTTCGTTTTGAACGTCGTATTAACGTTAACAACCAATCAATCTAAGGGATCTGCATATTTATCTTTATCATACAATTTACAAACGTTTTTTTTCAAATTTAAAAGCTAGTTCGTTGCAACGGCCCTGATTAAGTGTTTTCTATATGTAATAAGGAGACTTATTAGGCTCTACCGACCGTTCCAAGGCGGTACCTAACAATTCTTGATAAAATACCTATTTTTTATATATATAGTATGTATGCACTGTGCTGTTTGTGGAGTTTTGTGCTGTTCTTTTATGTTTCTTGTTTGTGATTTTGTGTTCTATGTCTTTAGCGTTTGCCCAGTGCCACTAAACCGGGTTTATGTTTAAACATTTTGCTACTGAGCTTGTTTTTGTAGCTTTTTGCATAAATATCTATACCAACGAGGCCTTAAACCACGACATAGCTCAGTTGGGTTCTTGGAAATGTAATAAACGTTGGAAGGATTATACCTGTACAGTCACCTAACCGTATCACAAGCAGAACGCCTAACACTTCTTCCAATACTTTATAGAGTATCTGTTTATCACTAAAGGTCTTCTCAGTTACTAGGGAATTGATTTCAAACCTTTTTGCATCCCATTATGCGTCTCCCATTTCCCTCTTTACCAGAGAACAATGATAATTTCGGAAATTGGTACGATTTCCCGGACGCTGGCTCTGATTGCTGTTGCTTGGCTCCTTACCTCCGTCAAATCATCTTGGCCACTTACCCCTGGATCTTTTTTCAATTAATAAAATGCTTTAAATAGATTCAATGCCTCTACAACTTCATGTTCATCGTCTCTTTTAGTACAGTTTTAGAATACTATATGATTCCACACCACCAGCTTCTATTCCCAATTTATTCTATTTCAATGCCAAATTTAATGTTCACAATCGGAATATGGATATTTTATGAGAAAATAGTGGAACACAACGAAACCTGCGTACGAGGGGTTTTCTCAAACTTACGTCATCTAACTAAAGAGTAAGTTTGCATGATGCTAAAAGTACATCTACCGTGTATACATGTATGTTTACACCTGAGCAGTAGGAAAGAAAATCTTATTATCAAATTAATGACATTTGGAATGTAAACAGTCAAGATAGCTGTACTGAATGACTATTTAATGAGAGATAGATGCTTCATAATATATTTAGACAATTACTGAAGTCATTTCATCAAAGTATAGGAAATATTCAGTTACGCATGCATATGATCACTCTCTGTCAATCTTACAATATCACACATGATATTCACATTTTGCATCTATGAAAAATGAACAAAAATAGCTGGAAAAACAACGTTCTACAAAAATTATGGTACTCACAGTTTGATGTACTTTGGCCACATGAATATATGAATAACTTGATAAAAGTCCTATATCACTAAATAACAGCTTCTATAATGTTCACGCACACATAACAAGTGCTAATGTCTGAGATTTCTGGGTGGTCGATGGACTGATTAAGATATTGGTTGGTTATCTGATGATGTCACGTCCTGTTCTGGGTTCAAATTGTTTCCTGCCCCTAATGAAATGGCCTCACAATACGTCCCCAACATTATAGTCTCTTACAATGCGTCTAAATGTAATAGTGGAATTATATTTTGATCAACTTGCTGTTTCAAATGGTGAGCTTATGAGGATATAAATCATTTAAAAGCATGAAATGAACATGTATGGTAAACTGATTGTTTGTTTATGAATTAAATCTAGATTGAAGTTTTATATGCTTCAGGTAAATTATGGTCACTGAATAAGATTTGACAATCGCTCAAAATCAGAGGGACTGCAGTTTTGTTATTTCCATTAAAGGTGCACAATATAGGTTGATGCAATTTTTTTTTAATTTAATGCATTTACATGTGTTCATGATAAACCTAAAACGCAGGCTTTAAGGCCATGCATTGCTTGGCACAAGTGTACTAGCAAGCAGATTGCAAACTATCAAAACTCAATACATTGTGACCTTAAATGTGTTTTAGAAACAGAAGCACTTCACAGTCCTGCGCGTCGTTTGCCAGTCAGTAAGTTTAACAAGAGGGCTAAACCCTACTGGTGCAAGGAGGTTAAGGACGCACACACCATCGTGAGGCGCGTGCGTAGAGTGTGGATGGCGGCAGGGCGCCCAAGGGGGCATGAGCATGTGTCATACCGAAAGTACAAACAGGACAAAGCAAACTTTCGAAATATACAAAGGAAAAAGCAAGACGAGAGCGAGAATAATTACTTTAATGAGCTTAACAAAACTGCTGAACTTGACTACAAGTTATTTTGGAAAACACTAAAGCGCAAAAATGGGAAGCGTCCCCCTATTTGCAGTGATTTAATTATTGATGGCACCAAGTACAGTGATGATAAAGTTGTAGACGGCTTCCAGGATTACTTCAAAAATATAAGTACATCAAAGGCCATTAACGTTAAACGCTCAGTTGGGCAGGGAGGAGTATTGTCAACTTTTTTCTACTTAGTATACATCAATCAACTACTCGTCACACTCGAGAACAGTAACTAGGGAAGCAGTGTCATGTCAGTCAAGGCAGGTAACCCATCATTCGCAGACGATATAGCGCTGATTGCAGACACCCCCCTTTACCTCCAAAATATAATAGACATTGTGTACTTTTATTGCAAATAGTGGAAAATGGATAACCAAATCAAACGTTGTGGCCTTTTAATGTAAAAGGTCGGTACCAGTTGTAGGAATCCTTTATGGAGATATTTGTATAGATCAATCAGACAATGTAAAACACTTAGTAATTAGATAGGATTCCAATTTAAAGTTTTCGTTATGAATTCAGGAAAGACTACAAAAGGCTAAAAATGCATTGTTTTCTATGGTTGCACAGGGTATTAAGATATTAAGCCTTGATTGTAAAAGTAAATGTCGAAAAAAAATTATACGCAAATAACTGTTATTCATATCTTGTAACACTACCATAAAGTACGGTTTTATTCCTGATATTTGTAACACACTCTGTAAATATGATCTCCATTCTGTTATTAACAATGTTTTAGTAGATCTGACATATTTGCCCAGTAAGTATGTATGAAAAAGAACTGTCAAGCAATTAGTATATACATACGAGACAGAAATGTGTAGATACAGAATTATGACAGACTCTGACTTTGCTCGCTTCATAATTTTGCAACCACCTATCTCTCCGTCAATTGTGTACAGGACGTGTTGTCGTGCTGCTCAGAGAAACATTATGCACGAGGTTGCAACACTATGGTGTCGCCACTTGACACTTTAACACTTTGTCAAAATTGTAATGCTCAAACCACGGACGAAATTGTATACCTTGTCAGGGAATGTGCAGCAAAAACTGCGGACTAATATGTGTGTTCTAATTCAAGTTTATATACGTAATACTTTCAATTTCTTTTATTAAACACTAAATGTAACCATAGTTATGATATTTCAATAGATGAGTTCCAATAACATTAACTTTACAAAAATATTCCTTAAAAACAAAACAAAATAACCCTTAAAAGACGTGATAGCGAAGGAACTTATTGACGTATGCAGTGAATACAAATTACTGCGCGTCATGACGTCAGTAAACATCATCGCACGCGCTTTTTGGTGAAATGTACAAAATCGCGCTTTCTTATGTATTTTCTTCACAAAACAATGTAATTTAAGGTATGCTAGAAAAAATATATATCGTGTGTGTCCGTTCCGGATAGAAAAATCCGACCCTCGGGCACGCTGCGTAGCCGGTAACTCGGCAAGCCTCGTTACCTGGCAACGCAGGTGCCCTCGGGTCGGAGTTTTCTATCCGGAACGGGAACACATGACAGATATTATTAGTACACCTTGTCAGGGAATGTGCAGCAAAAACTGAATTGCGGACTAATAATGTAATATGTGTGTGCTATTTCTTACTTCGGCATTGAGTTTGTATCATAAGTACTTGAATTGGACGATTCCATGTTTACCATGAAACTCATGTGTGCACCTTTTAGCGCCACTGCTTGACAATAATGACAACAAGGAATTTCTCCTGATGTCGTTCCAATTTATTAGTGACTATCTGTCATGTGTGTAAATTGTTATGAACATATTGTACTGCTGTATGATGACGATGCCCACTAACTGGCATTATGAATGGTCACACGTTATTTGTAATAATTAGTAGGGTTTTTTAGTTTTTTTTTTTTAAGATTACACATTGCTTACATGCTTCCTTGAAATGCTTTAGAAATTAGATATAAATATATATTTGTACATATGTATGCATATCTTCTTTAAGGAGGAAATAAAGATTTTGATTGATTGATTGAAACTTTTTTTTCTTTAATTATTAGCTACGTAGCCACAAATTCCCCAATTAAAAAAGTGCCAAAATATCGTTAATATTTTTTTATATGTACCACCCTAATCATGTGTCTTTTTTGTTTTAAACATTCAAGTCAAATGTGTTAAAACTGATAATGCATTAAATAAAAATAATGCATCAACCTATTTTGTGTTCCATCAGATATTTATAAGTATAACGGTGTTGACAGTCTAACGGTATTGATTTTGGCATTTTGAATTTTGAGAGAAAATGCTTTCGAGAATAGCCTTATTTTTTGAGAATGAGCCCTGATCGATCTCTGTTAGTTCGTCAATACGCTGCAATCCGTGTGCGTTACTCCAACGTATCGGTAGTCCTTTTTTCCTCAGCGCCAAGAAAGAGTCTGCGACGTTCATCAGCATATGGTCGCCATGGTGATCAAATTCATCGAAAAGCTGTCAAAGACAATACCATTCTTCTATAAATTGAACGATGTCTGAATGCAGACAAATGCCAAATTGTGCTTAAGTTATTATTTATACTGCTAGTGGATTGGTGCTTGTGGTCTGAACGTATGCCGTGTGACGTAACAACGCCGATACGTGCACATGAGACTCATTTCGCAGGTGGGCGATCCAGGACCTGCAGAGTCTTCATTGCCTACGCAATCTTCTAAATCAATCCTGCCTCTTTACTTAAAATACGTTAAAAAGTTACATTCCTTGCATCTGCTTAATTCACGTATTGTGTTAATTGTATGATAATATTTGGAAAACCACGTACATATTTAAGAGGTTTCAATTTTCAACATACTGCTTATATTATTTATATATGCTATACATATCCTTTGATATTACCTCACACATCCATGAATGTAATCAAATGAGTGAATAAAGACATATTGACCTGACTTGGTTTTGAACACGGGGTTTAATGAAAAGCTTCAGCTGTTTCAACCTCGAATTGCACTCTAAACGCACACTTTATTTCCACACTTGAATTAAACTCAAACTCCAATCAAATTTACATGTTCGTTTCAATACTAATTCAGGTTCTATTATACGCAACAACATGAATAGAATATATATCAAACGCATGTTGATTATTGGTAATTTGGTACAGTAACCTTTGACATTGTTCAGAGATCAGATGTGTTGGTACCATAAATAATAACCATTTATACATGTAGGTGTATACAAGCTTAGCAGGGCATCCGTTATGTTGTACTGTTTTAAAAATGAGCAGTATTACATGGCATCAACTATAGTATATGAACAATGGTTTTAGACTCAAGAGAGGCTCTGTTTGGTTTAGTTATTTCTTTTCAAATAACTTCGTGGGGACATACAAGTACAATTATATACAAAATGGTGGAAATATCAGGTTGTTATTTGCATGTTACACAAGTAAAGGTAATATTTGGTGCAGTGTATGTACCACCGGATAGTTCAAAATATTGTAATCAAACATTACTTGATGCTTTTTATACTGAATTAGAACAGTTTAATTGTAATAACAAATATGTGATACTGTTGGGTGATTTTAATGCTAGAACTTCTAATTTAATGGATATTGCAGATGTAGATCAGCACATTTTTGATTATGTAAATATTGACACGTCGGATGTTTTTGATAGTAATTTGAGAGAAAAGCTTCGAACCAGCAATATGAATTTTGAACGTTGTTCTAAAGATGACACTGTAAATCGTCTAGGTAGACAGCTGGTTGACTTTTGTCTAACTAACGACCTTGTTATTATCAATGGCAGAGCTTTCAACGACAAAAGTGGTCATTATACATGCATTGATATATCGGTTATTGACTATGTAATCGCATCGTGCAATTCGCTTTCGTTTTTTCAAGATTTTAGTGTAAGTGAATATTGTCCCCTTCTCTCTGATGTTCATTGCTGTCTCAACTTTAAACTAGTCACAGAAAAATTAAACTCACCTGATAACGATGGAAATGGAGAAAAAATTCGTAAATGGGATAGCGACAAAAAGCAAGAATTTATTAATAATATCAATATGCATACTATAGACGATACTTTGGAGAATCTATATAAAAATGATGGCAATCTAGATAAAACTAAGTTATGTGAAATAGTAAATTCTGTTGAAAGCGCCTTAGTAGAGTCTGCCAGAACCACATTCGGGGTGTATAAAACTTACCCACATAAAAGTAAGAATACTAGTAGAAATAATAAAGTATGGTTTAATAATGAATGTAGATCATCTAGAAATAAGTTCCATGCCTGTAAACGTATATATAATCATATAAAGAATACTAATAGAAAACATGATCTAGTCCAGTCATCGAAGACATACAAGGCTATCATTAGAAAATCTGTAGTAGCACATAAAAGAGACATGCGGAAAAAAATCCGATCTATGCGTAGTAAGTCTCCTAAAGATTATTGGAATTACACAAACAATTTAAACACTAGAAATAAGACTGATGATGTTAACCTTGACGAATTTTTTTATTTCTTTAAAAGCTTAAATGCTAATAACGTTGATGCAAATGAGCATGTTGAAGCTGAATTTCCAAATGTGAGCATATACCATAATCTTAACAACGAAATTACAATTGATGAAATTATTGTTTGTATAAACAAATTAAAGTCTGGCAAGGCTACGGGTCTTGATAGGGTATCAAATGAATATATTAAAGCGTCTTGTGATCTTTTAATGCCCCTGTACCATAAGTTATTTAACATAGTCTTTGACACGGGTTGTATCCCTGAATCTTGGCTAATTGGTTCCATTAAACCAATTTATAAAAATAAAGGAGATAAAGATGATCCCCAAAACTATAGACCTATCACAATTTTAAGCTGTGTTGGAAAAGTATTTACTGCTGTGATAAACAATAGGCTAACTAAATACTTAGAATGCTACAATCTTCTAAATGAAAATCAAGCGGGCTTTAGAAAAAATCACTCAACAGTAGACCACATTTTTGTACTACATACATAAGCGGAAATTTGTAAAGGTAAAAATAAAAAGTTGTTCTGTTGTTTTATTGATTTCCAGAAAGCTTTTGACTCTGTATGAAGAACCGGCCTTTGGAGTAAATTAATGTGTTATAATATAAATGGTAAAATGTTAACTATTATAAAAAAAATATGTATAGTGGTATCAAATCTTGTATTTCTGTTAATAATAAGATGTCAATTTTTTTTTTACCTGTGCTAGAGGTGTACGCCAAGGCGAAAATCTTTCACCGATACTTTTTTCTCTGTTTTTAAATGATCTAGGAAATTACTTATTGACAAAAAATGACATAAGTTTAGTCTTAGCTGATGTCAATTTCGACATATATATAAAACTAATTGTTATATTATATGCTGATGACACAGTACTTTTTGCAAACACAGAGGAGGATCTGACTTCAGTGCTTAATACTTTTAACGAATATTGCACACAATGGAAATTAGATATAAATTTTGACAAAACTAAGATAATGGTATTTGGAGATTGTTTCCGTAGAAAAAGAAAAAATAGATTAAAAAGTAAATAACCACCAAATCGAGGTGGTGGATACATTTAAATATCTTGGAATTCTTTTCTCTAAAAACAGACATTTTACATCTGCTAAAAAACATATAGCTGAACAGGCAAGGAAAGGCTTATTTAGTCTATACAGAAAAATAAGAAATCTAGATTTATCGATGGATTGCCAACTTAAACTGTTCGATTCAACTATTCTTCCAATTCTTACTTATGGATGCGAACTTTGGGGGTATTCAGATGTTAACCTGTTAGAAAAGTGCATACAGACTTTATGAAAAATATATTACATGTTAAACGTAGTACTCCTCATATTATGCTATACGGAGACCTTGGGAGATATCCCATTTCTATTGTTATCAAGAAACGAATTATTGGCTTTTGGTATAATATGATATCAAATACTGATAAACTTTCTTCGTTGTTTTATAAATTCATGTACTCAGACTATGTTCATAATTCTAAAATGTATAATTGGTTAACATCTGTGAAGTCTATTATAGATAAATGTGGTTTAAGCTATGTATGGATAAACCAAATGTTTGATAGTTCTAGAGATATGTTGTTAAAGAAAATAGAATCCAGTCTTCAAAATCAGTACTCACAAATATGGCATAGCAAGGTCTTTGATTCCAGTAAATGCCTTAATTACCGTATGTACAAACACGAACATAAATATGAACAGTATTTTGATAAATTGACACCCTACCTTGTACAACAACTAGTTAATTTTAGAATGTGTAACAATCATCTTCCTATTGAAAAACTTAGATGGGCAAATGTCCAACGTAACGATAGGATTTGCAATGTTTGTAATTCTGGAGAGGTCGGAGACGAATTTCATTACTTATTCAAATGTAGTTTTTTTAATCAATTACGAAAAAAAAACAAATTCCAGAGCGATTCCAAAGAAACACAAATTGTCTTAATTTCGAATATCTTATGAATGAAAACAATGAACAAACACTTCGTCAATTAGGCAAATTTTTGGCTATTATATTAAATCATTTTAAAAAACCCACCCGGCATTCCAAACACACAAAACGTAAGATAATCATAGAAGCATGTTTTTCCATTTTTTTTATAAATGTGTAGCCACTTTTCCGCACTATTTCTTCCTTCTGATAGTAACAACCCACAGCCTGGTTATTGTAGTTATTAGTATACTGTTGTATAACCTTTTATCACATGTATGTATGTGCTAAGTGTACCAATAAACTTGTATACTTGTAAGGTACCAACATAAGTCTGTCATTGGCAATGGAAATTCCGTCACGATGAATACTTGTGACCTTTTTATATTTGTGTATGGTTTATGTTGTAATATTTGATTGATATATTCCAATTTTTTAATGTTTTAATATTGCATATTTGCAGGTACCTTACAGGCCTTTATGAGCATGGACATATATAACTACGCATGTATTTTTATTAATAAATCGATTTTATTTCTTTAGATGTCCAATTAACTGCATCTGAAAATTTCAAAACACTCTTCTGTTTCACTTTTATTATTCAAATAACATCTTTAGTACTCAATTAAAGTAAACTCATGGTATTAATCATCAATTACACTATTGAAGAGAAAATTGACATTAATCTATACAATGAAAACGAATTCCCTGTTTATAGGCACACGTTTAAGGCCACTAAACGAGAGACGTACCACGCAAAAAACAACACAGACGGTCTACAATTGCATCAAATTATATTTATTAATGAATGTTGGGTTTACCACCTTGAAAAGGTCAGCGGAACAGGAGTTACCTTGGGGTTTAAACTAGTGCTCAACCTCACACTCGTTACAGCACTATTCAGCAGTGGTTTACATGTACTATTAAACGGCCGCAAACGAGGACATAACAAACCAACACGTGATCCAAAGAAACAACAACATAAATGAATGCAACATGTTCTCTATTGATTAATACTGGGATACAGCTCTAGAACGGTCAATGAAAACTGTGAACTTAAACCTGTTTATGTACACGAAACCTCACACTTGTCTTAACATTTATTAATAATTGCCAAAGCCTAATGGAAGCCAACGTCGAACATGTTGTCTATTAATAAATACTGGGAAACCGCCTTATAACGGTCTCAGAATTCACTGAAAGCTTACACAGGTTTATGAGAACTCAACCCTAGACTTGTCCGACAATATATTTATTTATTGTAAAATTAAAAGCATAATCGAAGCCAGCACCAACTTGAAAACTGCGCTTACTTTTGGGAAAAAAACTAACGTTTTCAATCAATATGATATATTAATAACTCTTGCAAATTTGCAGTATGCATGTTCCTTCTACTTTTTCTTTTGGAATCCAGTGTCTTTGAATCATGTAACAATACATTTGATAATACTTTGCGCCAATAGTTGTATTGTGATTTGGTATAAGAATACCGTGTGTTACATGAGTTACTTCCCTTTGTGTTAATTTTGCCATTGGCTCTGTAATAAAGTTAAATTGTTCGTTGGTGATTCTTTCTCCTTACTGGCGTGGTGGCAGCGGTGGGATAAAGATACAACGCCTGTTCGATGCTAAAAAGACTTTTCCATTAGCCACTCTACCAAATACAAAACAAAATCTGTATGGAGGCGGAATAAGCTCAATCAAGGAGTCCAACGAGGCAGTTTTTACCAGTAACTGTTTACAATTTATCTTGCAAATACAACAGTGTATAAAGGAGCTGTTACTTACACCTCGTGACTTAAACTGTAACTATGGCAACTCAGCGCGCTCCTAAGCAGTGGCGTCTCACTAAGAATGAGACTATAACGTCATTCGAGTCGTGGCGTCAGAATCTCCAATATACACTTTCTCTTGACGCCAGTTTTGCTACTTATTTGGTCGATGGAGCTACTTGGTTAAAGAAGACAAGTAACAACCCGGTTCGTGGCTTTACTGACGACGGTGAGGACGTTCCTCAACAGGCACGGAGAACAGCCGCTCAAAAAGTGACACATTTAGAATTGATGCTGGGTCAAATTGTTAACTTTTGCCCTGTGATTTCCAGAAATACCATAGTAAAAAATTCTACATGCATGAATGACATTTGGCAGGCTATTCGATTACACTTCGGTTTTCAAACCAGTGGCGGTCATTTTTTGGACTTTGACGGCATTAAATTAGAACCAGGAGAAAGACCTGAAGATCTTTACCAGCGTCTATACAGTTTCGTTGAGGACAGCATGCTCACTACTGCAAGTAGAATAAGCCATCATGGAGAGGTCCCAACTTCTGATGAGGAAATGACTCCAACTCTGGAAAATATGATTGTGTTGACATGGCTCAGGCTTGTTGATAAGAATTTACCAATTCTGGTAAAACAGCGGTACGGCACTGAGCTTCGGTCAAAAACGCTGGCTTCATTAAAACCAGAAATTTCTCAGGCACTTGACAGCTTATTGGACGAAATTCAAGTTTCAAACGAGGCAAAAGTACTTCGTTCCACATTCCATAAACCCGGTTATACAAAACACAGACCAAAGCAAAAAGAATGCCCTTTGTGCAAGCAAGCCGGACGTCAGAAGTTCCATCATTTCTTAAGTGCCTGCAAATACCTACCTGACGAAGACAAACAGTACATGACGAAGGTGCGACAAATGGCAGTCATCGACTCTGACAGTGAGTCGGAAACCGACTCTGAAAGCATCCCAAGTGCTCAAGAAACAGTCACATCGGTAACACGTAGAGTCGGCACAAAGCAGTCTCCAGTTATAAAGATGTTTCATCGGCACTTTCCTGTTACCATAACGCTTGATACCGGTGCTGAATCCAGTATGATCAAGCATTCTTTTGCAAAGTACATTGACGCACCCATCATGAAGAGTAATCAACATGCTACCTAAGCTGATGGTGTTACCCCATTAGACATTATCGGCGAAACACACATTACTTTGTCCCGGGGCGCCTTTGAGTTTAAGTTGTATGCCCTTGTAGTTGCTGACCTAGATGTAGACATTCTTGGCGGTGTGACCTTTATGGCCGCTAATGATATATTAACACGCCCAGCAAAACAGCAGATAGTCTTACATGATCGTGAAATTGTCCATTACGGCACAACCTCTCATGCCGATTCTAAACACAGAGTGCGCAGAGCTCAAGTTTCCTTCGTGATCCGTGCTCCGGGGTCTTCACAGGTTACATGGCCTGGGTCATTTGTAGAATTGGACACCCCCGGTGATGTCGATCCCGAGGGATCATTTGCCGTTGAGCCAAAATGTGAACACAACTCTTGGTTGTCACCCCAAATTGTTGATGCCGTCGGTGGTAAGATTCGTATCGTTAATACCACTGGTGACCCCGTAGCAACCCGAAGACATGAGCATGTGTGTAATGCAAGACATACTGAATCTATTTATGAAAGCTCTGCAAACCATGTAGAAACAAAAGCAATGTCAAAAAATTTGAATCCTGGCAACTACTCAAAAACCGTTGTGCTTGACCCGGATAACACTCTAACCAATGAGACCAAACAGAAGTTTCGCACTACTCTGTATGAGTTTGACAATGTTTTCAGCCCAGACCTAACTGGATACAATGGAGCAGTAGGCCCTTTGAAGGCAACAGTGAACATGGGGCCTGTTCTTCCCCCGCAGAGGAAAGGACGAGTACCGCAATACTCTAAAGACAAGCTTGTCGAGCTTCAAAGTAAATTTGATGAACTAGAAGAACAAGGCGTGTTTGCTCGACCTGAAGATACTAATGTTACCGTCGAGTATCTTAACCCATCATTCCTGGTTAAAAAGCCACAAGGCGGATTCAGATTGGTGACCGCATTCGCTGATGTAGGGCGGTATAGCAAGCCACAGCCTTCGTTAATGCCTGACGTTGAGTCTGTTTTAAGATCAATAGGCCAATGGCAGTATTTGATAGTTTCGGACTTAAAAAGTGCATTCTATCAGATTCCTCTTGCCCGTGAGTCGCTTAAGTACTGTGGAGTGTCTACACCATTTAAAGTTATCCGTGTATACACCAGATGTGCAATGGGAATGCCTGGCTCAGAGACGGCTCTCGAGGAGCTCATGTGCCGCATTCTGGGAGATCTACTCCAGGAGGGTATAGTATGCAAGCTTGCAGATGATCTCTACTGTGGCGGTGACACACCTGCACAGCTACTTCACAATTGGCGTCGTGTGCTCGCTGCACTCGATTATAGTAACATCAAACTAGCCCCATCAAAAACAGTGATCTGCCCGAAATCAACCAATGTGCTAGGCTGGATTTGGTCGGAAGGGAATTTGTCTGCTAGCCCACACCGTGTAGCTACACTTGCTTCATGTCAGCCTCCGGAAACTGTCCGCGGTTTAAGGTCGTTCATCGGAGCATACAAAGTCTTAAGCAAAGTTGTCCCTGAATGTTATATCTATCTTGCCCCACTAGACGATTTGACAGCCGGTCATCAATCGCAAGACAAAATACAATGGGATGATCAAAGTCTCGAGCATTTCGAAAGGTCAAAACGTGCATTAAACGACCATAAGTCAATCGTCATCCCCCAACCAAATGACAAATTGTGGATTGTAACAGACGGATCGGTAACCAGGCGTGGTATTGGTGCTACGTTGTATGTTATGCGAAACAACAAGCTACGATTACCAGGATTTTTTAGTGCGAAGTTGCGCAGACACCAAGTTACCTGGCTACCGTGTGAAATTGAGGCTTTAAGTATCGGGGCAGCCATTAAACACTTCAGTCCGTATATTGTGCAATCATCAAAAACAGCTTGCGTTCTAACAGACAGTCAGCACTGTGTTCAGTCAGTTCAAAAGCTCTATAGGGGTGAATTTTCTGCCAGTCCAAGGGTGACGTCATTTCTGTCTAATGTGAGTAGATATCAGGTGGTCGTACAACATTTAGCAGGCTCTGCTAACGTGCCAAGTGATTTCGCCAGTAGAAACGCGCCAGATTGTACGGAAGTACGATGCCAGATTTGGAAGATTCAGTTGTGCGTTCCGTCAATGTTGACGATATTGTCAACGCTACTGCCTGCTTACCTTTCACTACTAGATCGGCTTGGCGTGATATCCAGGGTGAATGTCCAGACTTGCGTCGCGTGCACTCACACTTAAAGCAAGGGACTAGACCGTCAAAAAAATTAACAAGCA
The DNA here is from genome assembly GCF_026914265.1 of Mya arenaria. NCBI lineage: Eukaryota > Metazoa > Mollusca > Bivalvia > Myida > Myidae > Mya > Mya arenaria. Next base: position 38,663,508 of record NC_069137.1, on the reverse strand, counting down.
TAAAAGATGTTAAACGGTACTTGCAGGTGGTTACTATTTCAAAAGACGGTGTTTTAGTTGTGAAGCGTTCTGAACCATTCTCTTCCGAGAAAGAACAAATAGTTGTACCTCGTTCCGTTCTTGATGGACTTCTTACCGCCATGCACGTCAAACTTGACCATCCTACCAAGCATCAGTTAGACTTAGTTGTGCGAAGATACTTCTTTGCTTTGGATATAAATAAGGCTATCGAGCGTGCAACTAGCTCGTGTCACACGTGTGCTTCCCTTATGAAATTCCCCAAATCATTAGTACAGCAGTCGAGCGAGGATCCCCCAGAATCCGTCGGATTAGCATTCGCAGCTGATGTCATGAAGCGTAGTAAACACTACATTCTTGTTGTACGAGAAGCCGTAACATCGTACACAAAGGCTGTCATGGTTGACAATGAACAAAAAGCAACTTTACGTAATGCTTTAGTGTGTTTAATGATGGATATGCATCCAATTCATGGTCCACCTGCTGTGATTAGAGTTGATCCAGCACCCGCCTTTGTTGCGCTTCGCGATGACGAGCAGTTAAAACAGGCTAATATAGTATTAGACATAGGTCGTGTTAAAAACTCCAACAAAAACCCGGTCGCTGAAAAAGCCATAGCTGAATTAGAGGACGAGATAGTTCGCGTCCAGCCCGGCGGCGAGTCTATTTCTGAAGTTCAACTGGCCACCGCCGTGAACCACCTAAACTGCCGTTTGAGACGAAAGGTAATCTCTTCCCGTGAACTGTGGACACAACGTGATCAGTTTACGCACAACCAAATCCCAATAAGTGATAGAGATGTTATTCTTTCTCAAAATTCTGCTAGAAACAAAAACCACTCGTATAGTGAAAAGTCGAAGTGTTCGCCATATCGAACACAAAATTGTGAAACCATAGAAATAGGTGATATAGTGTACTTATACTCCGACAAAACTAAACATGCTTCTCGACAGCGATACATCGTAGTTTCCGTTGATGGTGATTGGTGTTTTATAAAGAAATTCACTGGTAACCAATTACGCTCTACCTCATACAAGGTGAAAAGATCGGAATGTTTTCGTGTGCCTTCTGATATATGTGATATATCTCATAACATCCCAAATCTGGCAGAATCTGATTGTGATAGTGATTCGGAGATATGTGAAGGATATACTGTTCAGGACGACAATGCACCTGTAACTCTTACAAATCCGTTCGATTCTGACGATGAGGGTTTTTCCCCTTTGATCGTTATGGAGCAGGTCCAAGCTGATGATCACGACGTCGCGCTAGACTCGCATCTGCCTGATAGTGTATCACATACTAGTAGACCACAGCGTTCTCGGAAACCCCCTAAGTACTTAGATGATTATGTGAGATAATTACTTTGAAATATGAGACAACATATATTCACCATTTCACACGATTTTTAAAGTTTTGTTCAACGCTAGTTTAATACCAAATGTTGTTATTGAAATGCTGTTATTGTGAAATAGACTTTATTGCTATTACAATCTTGAACATGTATGTTAACTTTCTGTCGACATAATGCGTGTTCATGTTAATCCCACACATGTTTCAATATTGTTGAGTTTTCCAAAAGCTTTGTTTCTTCTTCAATCTAGTGTTATAAGTAGTCAAACGTTTTAGTTGTTCACTACTTAAGTCATAAGTCATGTGTGTGTAATTATATATCTTTATATATATCTTTACTGATCTGGTATTGTTTGAATATACCTCGTCAAAAAAAATCGTTTCGTTTCAAAAGAAAAGAGGTAGCGCCAATAGTTGTATTGTGATTTGGTATAAGAATACCGTGTGTTACATGAGTTACTTCCCTTTGTGTTAATTTTGCCATTGGCTCTGTAATAAAGTTAAATTGTTCGTTGGTGATTCTTTCTCCTTACTGGCGTTGAACATAATTTTCTGAAAATTGAGCTTAATGATATCGAAAGAAGGAATTCCATTTTCAGAAAATAATGAATGATCACGAACTGAAGTAGTATTTTAAATTCTATATATAGCATTTGTTAAAACAATCATAAAAAAAAATATGCATTGAAAACCCCCCATTATACTTCCCATGTACTATAGCAGTCAATATAATATATCAGGATTATAGTACTATTATTACTACCTCTACTACTACTGCTACTGCTACTGCTGCTGCTGCTGCTGCTGCTATTACTACTACTAATACTACTACTACTATTGCTACTGCTACTGCTACTGCTATTGCTACTTCACATGCTGATGTTGCTACTACTACTACTACTACTACTACTACTACTACTACTACTACTGCTACTGCTACTGTTACTGCTGCTGCTGCTGCTGCTGCTGCTGCTGCTGCTGCTGCTGCTGCTGCTACTACTACTACTACTACTACTACTACTACTACTACTACTACTACTACTACTACTACTACTACTACAGCTACTGCTGCTGCTGCTGCTGCTGCTACTGCTACTGCTACTGCTGCTACTACTACTATTACTACTACTACTACTACTACTACTACTACTACTACTACTGCTACTACTGCTACTACTGCTGCTACTGCTGCTACTGCTGCTGCTGCTGCTGCTGTTACTGCTGCTACTACTGCTACTGCTGCTGCGACCGTTGCTGCTACTACTGCTGCTGCTCCTGCTGCTGCTGCTGCTGCTGCTGCTACTGCTGCTACTGCTACTGCCGCTACTGCCGCCGCCGTCGCCGCCGCCGCCGCCTCCGCCGCCGCCGCCGCCGCCACCACCACGATCACGACCACGACCACTACCACTACCACTACCACGACCACTTCCACTACCACTACCACTACCACTACCACTACTACAACTACTACTACTACTAATATACATTTTATTTTATTTTAATCAAGAGAATAGCATTATTATCATTTTTTGTAAGAAGGCCACACCAAATTGATATTTCGTTCCGCGGATTTACCGCTCCTATTTTTTTGAAAATGTAAAAAAAATATTTTTATTTTTTTTGTGCGCCCGCACCTCCATTTTGATCGCCAAGCAGATTTTTTCAGGTAATAATTGATTAAAAGGCTAAAAATAATCAATTTTAATTTTTCTACGCTAGTTTTCGTGTTTTTGTAAAGGGAAGTTACCGATGCGTAGTGTTTTTATACTGTATATCGATCGGTTTAGCATGGGTTCAATAAATTCAATCAAAATGGCCGCTTCCGGTATAAACAATGTGGCTCGAAGTTTGGAAATTAAATCTTATTTTTGACAATATATATGTTTTGAGCATGCTTGAAGTCATTGTTGATCGTCTCATGCACTAAAGGATCATTATTTAAAGCAATCATTATGTAATAAAGCATATGTATCTGAGACTGATAGCGATTATATTGCGTAATTAGTGACTCGTTTTGAATTGAAATCGGAATGATCAACTTAGTACCATTTTATTCAAGTCATAATACAAGGGACCAACATCATACCTCGTTACGACGATGCTGAAGATGTCACAGGTCAACTTAACTGGAACATGAGTCATTGTTTGGTCCAAATTGATGTATCAAGCTCATTTTTGATCAAATTCTGACAAAGCAACAGTTTTGAACAAATATCTTTTCACAAATAGCGATATAAACACTGGTCTGGATATACCTCAACATAAGTAAGCCTAAATTTATCACCTTATATTTTGTTTTTATTTGCAACATAATCCGGGATTGTAATGCACTTGTCAATTGTAACCACTGCCCCGCCCACCCCTCGCCCTTGTTCCAGGGGTATACCAGGGGCAGCAGAGGCATATTGAAAATAGTCGGGAATGGGCCTCACATAGGTATTCGGGGTTGCGGGGCCATTTGGCAGGGATTTTACCAGCAGTGTGTCCCTGCAGGTCGGGTATTTTACCCGGGTTTTGAGAGACCGGAAGTCAAAGTCCCCGCGTTACTGGACTTAGGGGGGGGGGCATATACAATTGGCTGGTGCATAAAAACATCTAAATAACCAAAATAAGTACTCTGTAAAATACCCTTGTTCTTTTTGTTTTAATAAGCACATGTCATTGCATTTCCTGTGATAATAAAAACAAAATTTAGTCTATGTTATATGGAGTCTGATGTTTGATGATGCCAGTGTGTAAGTGATCATTTTTTACAAATCCAAAATCAATCCTAGGTTATGTCTAAATACAGTTGCATATTATGTTAAACTGATTCAGGTAGATTTATATATTAAGTCGTTTCAAACTTTACTAAAAGCAGGGTTATTTATTATTATGGAAATACACATTTCAGTTCTAGCTCTTACCGGAAATACTAGGAATCCGCCGACAAACACAATCAAAGTAATGAAACTGTTTTTCAAATTATTCCACGTAATACGTTTATAATGGTACCATTACAATTATTGTATATATATAGTAAATTCTGTAATATTATGAACAAGTATAATGAAGGAATTTCAATCAGGAATCGCAATCAAAAATGTGCGAATACAAATGCATGTAACTATTTGTTACAACCTACGGGTCATCCTAAAAATATATATCCATTTACTTCATGTACGGTGAATACCCAAACTGATTTGATAAGAAATACAGGCTTTAATAATAATAATACCACTTTGCCAATTAAACATGACAAAAAGAATCATAAAGGCTTACACATAGTCAGTTTAAATATTCAACACATTTTAAACAAGCGAGATGAGTTGAAATTTCATTTATTTCAGTCATTTCGCATTGATATAATTGGTTTATGCGAAACGTTTTTGACACCCAGTGTACATGATAATGAATTAGTTATTCCTGGATATAGCTTCGTGCGCAAAGATCGCCTCGACAAAGGGGGCGGGGGTATAATTGTCTACATTTCAAATAAACTTTCATATGTTAGTCGATATGATTTAGAGTCCGACATTTTAGAATCCGTCTGGGTTCAAATCGCTTTACCCAGAAGTAAATCGTTTTTAGTAAACTTTGTATATAGACCTCCTGATTCTTCACAAAACTGGATAGATCTATTTGAAACTCAATACAACAAATTAGGAAGCAAGGATAGTGAAGTATATGCTCTAGGGGACTTTAACATCAATTATTTTCCAGCAAAACAAATAAATTCAATAATACAAAATGGAAAAATTTTCTTTCAAAGTTTGGACTTTCTCAAATCATTGAAACGCCAACTAGGATTCATACAAATGGTTCGTCTATTATAGACCATATATATATATACAACAAGAAAAGATCTCATCTCAGATATTGCTGTATATAATTATACCATAAGCGACCACTTGCCTATCGCTTTCACGAGATCAGTAAAAAAGAAACAAGTGAAAAACAGTCACGATTCAATAACATATCGATGTTATAAAGGCTTCGATGAAGATCTTTTTAAAGCAGATTTAGTTAACTCGAATCTGATCCTTATCGATTCAATAGCAGATCCAAACTTTGCTTTGGACATTTTTTATGATACAATTCATACTGCTCTTTCTAACCATACTACAATCAAGCAAAAGAGAATTAAACATGCGAGTCAACCGTTTTGGTTCTCGGATCAAATAAAACAAACAATTTTTTTGAGGGATTATTATTTTTTGCACAAAGATTTGGAAAATTACAAAAAAACACGAAACAAAATTTCATCTATGATACGAAAAAGCAAGAAATCCTTCTATAACGATGCTATCAAAAATAATAAATCTTCAAAGTTTCTTTGGCAAAACCTGAATGATATCACAAATAACAACAAAGCACACCAATTTAGTATTCCAAATAAACTTATAATAAATGAAAAAGATATTGAGGGTACAGTGGAAATATTGGAAGCCTTAAATTCTCACTTCACCAATATATCTAATATAATTAAGAGAAAACCATTTGCTAAGGAACATTTTTCTACTCTGCAGAAATATCTGGATGAAAAATTGCGACATCATCAATTTAATGTGGAAAATATTACAGCCCTTGATGTAAAGCACATCATTGACAAACTTGACATTTCAAAGTCCACTGGTCCTGATGGGATAGGACCAAACATTTTACGCTATTGTGGCGATTACATAACATCTACAATAGCTTCCATCATCAATAACAGTATAGAAAGCGGTATATTTCCTGACAAATTGAAAGAAGCTTCTGTTGTCCCGATACACAAATCAGGAAATAAATACGAACCGGGAAACTATCGCCCTATATCCATTCTCAATACTTTATCAAAGATATTTGAACGACATATTGCGTCTCAGTTGCAAATGTTTTTTTAAGAAAACGGATATTATACACAAAAATCAGACGGGTTTCCGTCCAAATCACTCATGTCAGACTGCATTAACCCATCTTATAGATACTTGGTTGAAGGGTATAGACAGTGGTGATTATGTAGGGGCCATTTATCTCGATCTCCGAAAAGCATTTGACTTAGTTGACCATGAAATACTCTTACACAAACTTAAACTTTATCACTTCACAGAAAGGTCTATGAAGTTATTTAGGTCCTATCTGACTAACAGGATGCAATTTGTGAAAGGGAACAACATAAATTCAGAGAAAATGAAAACTATGTCGGGTGTCCCTCAAGGATCAATACTCGGTCCCTTACTTTTTCTAATATACATCAATGATATGCCTTTAATTTCTTCCAATTCATGTATTGACTTATATGCAGATGATTCCACGTTACACAAAATAGGTCCAAGTATATTGAGCATTCAGTCAGATCTACAAAAAAGTCTTAATAGTGTGAACTGTTGGTGTAAGACAAATATTATATCAATCCATCCATCAAAAACCAAATGTATGATTCTATGTACTAATTATAAGGCAAAACATGCATTGCAACTTGAACTATCAATAGATGGATTGTCAATAGAAAACGTGAAATGTCAAAAGGTCCTCGGGGTGCATGTTGATCAGACATTGTCATGGTATACACATGTTAAGACTGTAGTGAATAAGCTTAATTCAAAATTGGCACTTCTAAGAAGAATATCATATTATTTAACAAACGAGATGAAATCATTGTATTATAATGCATATATCATGTCAAACATGGAGTACTGTTGTAGTGTCTGGGGACTTACACATTCCTCAGATACCACAAAAATCACTAATATTCAGAAAACAGCGATTAAGCTAATAATGAAGTCAGGAACTAGCCACTGTGGAAACATGTTCAAACAGTCTGGGTTGCTATCTTTTGATGACAGGTGCTATTATCATCTTTCATTACTTGTTTTCAAAAGCATGAAATGTTTGACTCCTTCGTACTTCACAGAATTGTTAACATTTGCCAAAAATGAGCACTATAACTTGCGTTCTTCAGAAAACAAGGATCTTTTTGTTGTAAAACCTAGAACAAACTACATCAAAAATACATTTGCCTATAAAGCAATGAAAATTTGGAATAATCTTACATTAAATGTCAAGATAAGCTACCAGCCTTTAAACATGCATTAAAAGGCTACTTATTGGCAAAATAATTTTATCACATGAACAAAAAATCTTGACACTTTATTTAATTCACATTATAATAAATAGTTCATTGTTTACATGAATTGTGTTAATGTACGTATATGACATTCTTGCAACAACTTGTAATGGATACTACCAAATATGTAAATATATTGATTGAATGTGGTTTAACTGAATATATGTACATTATTTACAGTATGAAATTATTGTAATTTATAATCATCATATTAAACTGAGTTGTGTTTGTCGAAGAAATGTATGATAGTGATAGTGTGATTGTATGTTTTGTATGTTGCTTAATATGTAACTTAGTACATGTGTTTTTGTAATACTTTTTGTGTGAAGGCCATGCTGGAAATAAGTAGTATGTCTGTAATGATTGTACACTTAGAATGTAACCTTCTTGAAATAAAGTTATTATTATTATTATTATTATCGTCATATTAAAGTATGTTTTAATTTTATAAGAAATTAGATTTATCCATATAATGTTTGTACTAAACACGGATGAATAAATAGTATGTTTTCCGACATTTTCCCAATGTCCATTAGAGGTTCAGTTCAAGATGGCATTAAAATAGCTTTAAGGGCAATTATTTTGAACAATATTTCTTATTTATATTGAATATAAGGAAAAATATATTTTTCGCTCTTCGCTCGCTTCTTTTTTTATGAAAACTGACAAAAAAATTTTTTTTTTTTTTTTCGCTCGCTCGCTCCAATTTTTTTTTGGCAAAAATCCGAGGAACTAAACATTAATTTGGTGTGGCCTAATAATTACCTGATGCCTACCCATTTGTCATTGATCGGCTTATCTATAATTTAGAACTAAAGTATATGGATTCGGAAAATTTCAGATTGATTTCAGAAAATGAGAACTGATAAAGGAATATATTTGGATATCGATTACTGGTAAAACAAATATGATCTATAATAATGGCTACTTGTTTAAAGCCATCTGAAATATTTTACTCACAGGACTCAATCAACGATGTATTTGATAGAAGGTCACAACACAGGAACATACGGATTGGTGAAACTCTGGATGATATTTGTGACGAAAGGTTGGTTTCGTATCATATTTAATCAATGTATTCATCATTATTTGATCATTGTTAACAGGTTCAAAACAATAGCAATGAATGAACGTATTTCGCATTAGTGACCCGACATTCGGATACTATAGATAATGATATGGATATAGATAAGCGTGGGCGTGTTTGGTAAAACTATGCTGTGGTTATATCTACTTTTATCTGCTTAATTGTACTACTGTTTTTACAAATGAGTGATATCATTTTGCACAATTTTATACGGAAGTATACCGAACAACGGCCATTCGAAAATACGTAGAAGTTGACGTATTTTTGGTAAAAATAGAATAAAAGATTAAATGCATTGACTGTTAAGTATTTCATGACTGTTTTAACCATAAAAGGCTAAGTCAAGGCACACGGTATGTAATGGGGTTTTATGTATTTTTTAGTGATTAAACATAAAAAAAACATGCGTAAAATGCTACCACACTTTGTGACTTAATGCTCGTTTGTTTTATTGCTGAAATGTAAATATCTTTTAATTTGAACCAAGTTTTTCTGAGAATAAAGCTTTTATTACTGAAATGTAAATGTTTTTTTAATTTGAACCAAGCTTTCTGAGAATAAAGCTTTTATTACTGAAATGTAAATGTTTTTTAATTTGAACCAAGCTTTCTGAGAATAAAGCTTTTATTACTGAAATGTAAATGTTTTTTAATTTGAACCAAGCTTTCTGAGAATAAAGCTTTTATTACTGAAATGTAAATGTTTTTTAATTTGAACCAAGCTTTCTGAGAATAAAGCTTTTATTACTGAAATGTAAATGTTTTTTAATTTGAACCAAGCTTTCTGAGAATAAAGCTTTTATTACTGAAATGTAAATGTTTTTTAATTTGAACCAAGCTTTCTGAGAATAAAGCTTTTATTACTGAAATGACTGTTTGTAGTGTTCATAAAATTCTTATATCTGTAAAATTGTCGGTTTAAAAGTGCTCTAAAATCAATGCACCTGAATTAAATTTTGGGCATAAGATGAAAAGATTCCGATGATTTCTGTGATATGTATAAAACAATATCTTACCTCTGTTAAAAAAATTGTATGAACAATGTCTGCGTTTTTTAAATTGGCCCTCGTACATGTATTGTTTAGTAATAACGCAAATTTAACAATGCATAATTATTTTATATACAACTTTTAATATCATAATGCACCAGTCAATTGTAACCACGCCCTCCCCCCCCAGGTCCAGGGGTATACCGGGGATAGCCGGGAAAAGGGGCCGTGTTTTTACCTTCCAGGTGGCCCCGCAGTGCCGAGTGAATGCGGTGGTTTTGTCTTTGCGCCAAACATAGCGGGGAATGGGCCTTACCTAGGGTCCCTGGTGTGCGGGGGCATTTGGCGGGGATTTTTCCAGCAGTTCGTCCCCGCAGGGCGTTGATTTTACCCGGGCTTGGCTGGACCGAAAGTCACAGTCCCCACTATTCCCCGGACCTGGGGAGGGGGCGTGGTTACAATTGACTGGTGCATAAGTGATATGCAATACATTTGAAGTGACGTCATCAATGAATAGCGTTGAAAATATACGCGCTATATTACGATGTTTCATGTATTAATCGTTGTTAATCATCAAATTAGTACTTTTGATATTAATTGAATATCACTTTCGGAAAGGCTCATTATAATTTATGCAAATAAACGTTTACTGGATTTTGTATCGAATCCGCTATAATTTGGATATTTAGGTAACATTTATATTCACAGGCATGGCTTCATGGAGGCACTGAAGGCCCGAATCAGTACTTTATTTGCATGAAATATGCTGTTTTAATATATATGTAATAAAACTATTATACCATTATTTTCTAAGCAAAGCAATGCTCCGGGCGAAATAGTAGGACGGTCTGTACATCCAATAAGGTCTTGTAACGCAACTAATATTTTCGGCTTTATAAAAATATGAACTTTTGTTGTATTCCTATATTTCGCAGGTGCAGCGTCCTGTCAATACCCTCAATTAACGTAGTGTCAGTAAGCGGAAAATGGATAACAGCGGACAACCGTCGACTGTGGGTGTTGAAACAACTAGAGCGTCTCGGGAAAATAGAAACGATCAACGTTCGTATAGCCGGGTACATACCACCGAATAAAATGACGTCATATAACGGTGGAGTGTCTATTAACGTGAGAGGAACCCCAGGTGGGCGGTGGTTTTTAGAACCCGATCAGCAAATTAAGATAAAACCAGAAGAACAGATGACACACACACTCAAAGAACAGTCAGGGAGTAAACCAACCGATATGCGAAACAGACACCGTCGTCCGACAATAGCTTGGTCTGAATCAAATGAGGATGATAGCGATTTATTGATTGAGAAGATCTCATTCAGCTATATACCAGTTTCTGAAACGGCCGTAACTACTCGCAACGAACAATTAGTCGATACTGGTCAAAATATGGCGAAACTTTATAAAAGGTGGTATGGGACGATTCAACGGCCAGCTTCATCATATTATCATATGTCTCCATCGAACTCTTTATGTCAAACTAGAATTCAAACGCATAGACCCTTGTCAGCGACGGACACTATGGAATCACACAGACAAACTGCCAATGATGAACTTCTACGAACAACAACCGCACGCCAGGAAAAATGTACAAGAACAAGTGATTTTGCAACCCGCTTTATGAACCAAATCACCGATAGCAATGATGAACTTCTTTTACAGCATACCCGCGCTATCGATAGAGACACTGACAACCAACACAGAAGGGCTGTGGAACAATCTTCGGCAGCAAGCAAATCTATACAAGACCAATCGCTTATACAACCAACCCAAGCTATCACGCAAGACACCGACAGCCACGACAGAAGGTATGTGAGACAATCTTCGGCAGAAAGCCAATCCATACAGGACCAATCGCTTATAGAACCAACCCACGCCATCACGCAAGACACCGACAACCAGGATAGAAGGGCTGTGAGACAATCTTCGGCAGAAAGCCAATCCATACAGGATCAATCGCTTATACAACCAACCCACGCTATCACGCAAGACACCGACAACCAGGACAGAAGGGCTGTGAAACAATCTTCGGCAGCAAGCCAATCCATACAGGACCAATCGCTTATACAATATACCCGCACTATCGCCTTAGGCACTGAGAGCCACTACAGAAGGGTTGTTAAAAACAACCCAACAGCAATCCAATCAGAACATGATGAACCTCTTATACAACATACTCACATTATCAACCGAGACACCGACAGCCACCACATAAGGGCAGTTAAACAATCCTCTGCAGCAAGCCAATCCGCACATGAGGAATCACTTAAACAATATACCCGCGTTATCGTCCAAGAAGACGACAGGCTTAACAGAATGGCAGTTAAACAATCCTCTGCATCAGTCCACTCCGTACATGACGAATCACTTAAACAACGTACCCACGCTATCGTTCGAGAAGACGACAGCCTTAACAGAAGAGCAGTTAAACAATCCTCTGCATCAGTCCACTCCGTACATGACGAATCACTTAAACAACGTACCCGCGCTATCGCCAGAGAAAACGACATAATTCACAGAAGGGCATTTAAACAATCCTTTGCAGCAAGTCAATCTGCACATGATGAATCACGTAAACAACATGCCCGCGCTATCGCCCGGAAAGACGACAGCCTTAACAGAAAGGCAGTGAAACATTCCTCTGCAGCAAGCAACACCGTATATGACGAATTATTTAAACAACGTATCCGCACTAACGCTCTAGAAGACGAAAGCCTTCACAGAAGGGCAGATAAACAATTATCAGCAGCAAGCCAATCCATACATGACGAATCACTAAAACAATGTACCCGCGCTATCGCCAGAGAATATGACATCCTTCACAGAAGGGCATTTAAACAATCCTTTGCAGCAAGCCACTCCGTACATGACGAATCACTTAAACAACGTTACCGCTCTATCGCCAGAGAAAACGACATCATTCACAGAAGGGCAGTTAAACAATCCTCTACAGCAAGCCAATCGGTTCATGGCGAACCACTTAAACAACTTAACCGCGCTATCACCAGAGAAAAAGATAACCTTCACAGAAGGGCAGTTAAACTATCCTCTGCAGCAAGCTAATCCATACATGAAGAATCACCTATACAACATACTTGCGTTATCGACCGAGATACCGACAGACACCACAGAAGGGCTGTTAAACTATCATTGACAGCCAGCCAATCCATACATGACGAATCACCTATTCAACATACACAACATTCCCTCCTCATTGACCGAGATACCGACAAACTCCGCAGAAGGGCTGTTAAAAATTCTCTGCAGCAAGCCAATCCATACAGAATGAATCACCTATACATACCCGCTGCATAGCCCGAGACACCGGCAACCACGATAGAAGGGTTATAAAACAATCCTCGGCAGCAAGCTATTCCGAACAGGACGAATCATTTATACAATGTACCGCTGCTATAGACCGAGACAACGAAAGCCACTATATATGGATGTTACACAATCCGTACACCATGTTCGTCCGCTAAGAATATTTAAACGAATATTGACTCGTTTATAAAAAATAATTAGTGGTACCATTCAGTGGAAATAATGCACATTCAACAATACTTTTTCTCGTTCACTTCGCTTAAAGTGACTTCTCTGTTTTACTAGTTTATTTGCTTATATTCACGAATACAGTAATAAATAAAGAAAATAAATTACGCATCCTGAATCATCCGTTTTACCAATTTACCTGAAAAAAACGTATCAAAAAGAAATATAACACTTACCGTTTTGACGTTTTTTTCTAATTATGTTTCGATAACATACAACAGTGTCTCAAACATAAATATATATGCAAAAAGCTACAGAAACATGCTCAGTAGCAAAAAGTTTAAACATAAACCCGGTTTAGTGGCAATGGGCAAACGCCAAAGACATAGAACAAAAAAATCACAAACAAGAAACATAGAACAGCACAAAACTCCACAAACAGCACAGCGCACAAATACTATATATATATATATAAATAATTGGTATGTTTATCAAGAATTGTTAGGTACCGCCTTGGAACGGTCAGTAAAATGTAAATTTACTGGGGGTTTAAACCAGTTTATGTGCACAAACCTCACTCTTTTATAAGCCTATAAAAACGAATCTAGTATATATACACGTAGTAGGATAAAGTGCATACATATCAATAATATAATTATCACAGAATTAGGAAGTAAATAAATATGTTTGTTGTCTGAATCTCGCAACTGTTTTATATATGATTACAATAAATGCAATATGCGTGTATAACCTCACAGAGTAAGATTCCAAACTAAGTTTTAATATTAAGGTTTCTCTTACAGGCATAAGAGTTTCAGGTATCCGATGTACACTTGTGTGAATTGTGGATGCCTGGGGATCACATGTTAAATAATTTTTTGTGTAGTGAAATAACGAGTATTAATTCTCCCAAACTAAATATTACAAACAAGCCATTTTGGCCTTGCAAGACTGCAAACCATTTAAGGTCACGCCAGATTTTATTTCAAACAATGAGATACCTTAAAACTAATTGGTTAATTCATGTGGGTCTATGATTTTAATATCGTTCTTCATTTGACTTTAATAACAGTGACAAACCAAATAATATCACGATTGTTTTGCATTACATAAAATATCATTTCAGAATGAACTGCGTCAAGCAGAAATAGTTAAATGTGGAAAAAGCAACTGCAGAATGGACGAGTCCACGTGGTGAAATGTTAAGAAGTCCAACTGCAGAATGGAAGCGTCTATGTTGTGCATGTTTAAAAGGGCAAATATACTTTTAATGTTATTTAGGTCATTTATAGGTAAGATTTAATCGACTAGATGCCAACAAAACGACCCATTTCTGCTTGTCGTAGTTCAAAATGAATGCAGCTCTATTTGAATGTGAAACGCTACATTTGAGTTTTTAATCGTCAACTTCATGATATAAGCTCGCCATTATTTATATCATTTCGAGAACATACGCGTATTTTGCATATTTTATAAAGCTGGTTGCAATTTTAAAACCGAAGCAAAATATTTCAAAAGTTTAGAATTGCTTGTTGATGGTTTGGTAATGGCGTCGAAAACGTCATATCTCGCAAAGTTAGCAAAAATCCACATTCTTGCAAAATATAACCTCGCGAAATTATCGCAATATACAGTAACACTACCGACAATCAAAGCACTGAAAGTGCTGAGGGACGGTGCCTCTGGTGTATGTGCAGAAAAATATACAGGGAGAGCTGCCTGGTTTCAAAATTGTGTCGTTGTTATCATCTATTGACAGTTTGGTTATTTCAAGAGCCAACTTTCGTCATGCATGACTATTTTTTATGAATGCATGTTAAGCAAGCGACCGTTTTATTAACGCTTTCGTACGTAATTACTCTTCAAAATGGGGAAGGATCGGACGAAAATGTAAACAAACCGTGGATGTGAGTATACTAAAAAAATCGCAAATAGTGATTTGATCTGCTTCGCTTTTCGAATAATCAAAATAGACATTTACTATTTATTTTGATAAATACTGTGGGTGGTAACGTTTTGTCGACTACGGTTGCTACGGCATGGTTTGACCCGTTTAAACAGCTGTTTCCTGTGTCACATTGCAATGTTTTCAGGTTATGACACATTTCGATACCAACTATATTCATTTCTTATCGCTTGTATTGTGTATAATAATTGTTATGGCGTTAACATGTTAAATGATCACATCCCAAAAGGTAAATGTACTATTACGTTCGTTAATTCTTTGTTCTATTCGATTGAAAAGCCCGGAAGTACAAATTTAAGAAAGAGTTTAGTTAGCGAATATTATTTGAACTGTTTCCTTAAGGTATGTAAGTTTACACACTCAAATATGTTTCAATATACAATTCTATATACTAACCAGTATACAAATGATATTTGTCATTACAAATAGGTAGACCTATTGTCAGTTACAGTATCCTCTTTGTTTGTTATTGATATGATTTATTAAGTTTTTCATTGCAGGCAATCTTTTGAAAGAAAAGCCCAGTCATCTGAGATGCAGTGTTGCAGCACTGTAAAGCATTGGGTATGACTGTATATCTCAGCGTATGATTAAACCAACTATTGCAAAAACTATGCAAACAGTAATCGGGGAGTAGGGTTATTATTATATTTTTTAGTGTTATTAGACCCAGTCTTTCAAAAACAGATGCAATTGTCATTCTAACATAGTATGAAATAAGAAAATACTTGCTACTGCTTCTTGCAAACTACCGATTTTTTAACAATATATGTAATCTTAATACAAAATATCACTGTCAAGGCAGGCATTTCATTTGAATTTGAGAAATGGCTTTTAAAAAACAAATTTGTACTGTAATGTTTTTTTATCTCTTAAGATAAATGTGTACTTTTACAAGAAATATTATCAAGAATTGTATTTGAAAAAAATGTTAGACCATTTCTTTTTTTTATTTTACTAACAACTTTCACGTTTTATGGATAATAGTAAAGATTATGTATCTTCTATTTTGCAGGTGCCCATCATAGAGTGTTTCTCTTTGCCTGCAATCAAGATACATCAACTGACCTTTGAACTGTGTTTTCCAACTTGGGATTCAAACACATGCCGTCTTGGGTAGGAGAAAGTCCGACAGACACCTGTGGCTATATCACTATACTTCTTCAAGTCTTGCTCTATGAGTGATCATGATGTGAAATAAAGCAAAATGCAGTCATCTTTTTGTTATATTAAATAAGTTATGAACAAATAAAATATTTCAAACATTTTATTAATTCGTTATTTTGAAAAACAGTATGAATAAACATACATGTATACCAATAGACAAACAAATAATTGGCAAAGAATGGGCACAAAAATATAAGAATATTGAAGTTGGAGATTTATTGTTAATATTAATTTTAATGTGACAGAAAATGCCCCAATTTGCCAAAAAGCATTGAATATCAATTGACAATGCTTGGATTTACAAAATCTGCCCAAATGAGTATAGATCTGTGAGTTGCTGTTTGGTATTTGTTCATAAAAGTCATGATATATAAATCAAAGTTTAAAAAAAAATTGTTGCAAACATAAAACAGTGGAAGATCTGATGTTATGTTAAAATGATATACTTGTATAAGCTATTTAAACTGTATATGAGCAGATTCTTATGGAAATATGAGCTTTAAGTATTACTTTATTCCAAAATGGTGACCTAGAAGGTTTAGTTCCTTGTATTGGTCAATGTTATATTGTTCACTTAACAGCTTGAGGTAAATGCAAGATATAATACTGTCAAGTTCAGAAACTGCTCAACAGTTATAATAATAAACCCTTCCTCTCAATATGATGTACATTTGTGGGAAGTTATATCAAATCCTTCAAAAGGTTAAACAGACATGGAGCAGACACAACTTGTTACAGACGGACAGACAGACAACTGGAGCTAAAGGAATTAGTCTATTTCAGGAGGAGACATACTTAGCCAAATGGTTCTTGAGAAAAAGTCATTAAAAATAATTTATAAAATGTTCAATAAACAGGCAGTCGTAAAAGTTAACATGAACACTAACTTAGGCTTAGATGAGCTGGATGAAAAATGTCTTAAACAAAATAATTGAGAAGTTGCCCAAAATGTTACAGCTACATGTAAGAAATGAGCCAAGTATCAACAAGAGATGTTTGTCAAACATTATGCCCCCACCTAAGCGCCATGTTGTCAGGATTATATGAACAATTGAATGAAATAAGAATGGACCGAAATGACAGCTGATTAGTAACTGACATTGGATGCTGTTGAGGTAGTTTTAAGATTATGACCATTCAAAGTGTGAGGATAGAGTGTGCTATGACCATGACCTTTGACTCTATGACCTCAAAATCCATATGAGTCATCAGCTGGTCTACAAAAATCTAAATGTCAAGTTTGAGGGACATGGGTTCAGGCATTGACATGTTATCACACAGACAAGCTTTTTTCAATCAATGTCACTGTGACCTTGACGTTTGACCCGATGACCCCTAAAATGAAAGGGACTCATCTACAGGCCAGACACAACTCCAAGTCAGGTTTGAGGGCCATGGGTACAGGCATTGTCAAGTTATCACTCGAAACATTTTCGCATTCAAGGTCACTGTGAACTTGACCTTTGACCCAATGACTCCTAAAATCAATAAGCATCATCTCCTTGTCAGGACCAACTTCCATGTCAAGTTTGATGATCATAGGTTCAGGCATTGTTGAGATATCCCTGAGAGGATTTGTTATCTTTTTTGCATTAAAGGTTATTGTGACCTTGACCTTGGCTTGATGGCCCTCAAAGTCAAGAGGGGTCATCTACTGGTCAGGCCCAACCTTTATGTCAAGTTTGATGACCATTCAGACTGAATGGCATGATTGGTCCAGGAATTGTCGAGTTTTCTTTCAAGATCACTTTGACCTAGGGGACATCTACTGGTAAGGCCCAACCTCCGAGTCAAGTTTGAGGGCCATGGGGGCAGGCATTGTTGAATTATCACTTGGACAACCTTTTACCATTCAAGGTCACTGTGACCTTGATCTTTGGCTCGATGATCCCCAAAACCAATAGGGGTCATCTACTGGTCAGGCCCAACTTCCATATCAAGTTTGATGACGAAAGATCTAGGCATTGTTGAGTTATCACTCGGACAAGCTTTAAAATTAATTTACCATTCAAGGTCACCGTGACCTCGACCTTTGACCCGTCCACATCAAAGTCCACAGTAAATAGATTCATGTGAGTTACACGAAGACAGAATTTTCAAGTTTAAACAATTTACAATGTCGAATTGATGTAAATAGTTGCTCAGATCAAGGGTAAACTGAATCAGAATGAATCCATTGAAGATGTTGAAGCAGTTTCTGTTTGAAGGCTGTTCAACTCAAGCACAATCCTTTGATATGAGATGGTGGCATAAACTGTTTTGTGAATTCTGTTCTTGAAAAGTCTTTGATAGTCTCAAGTATCACCTTGAAAAACAGTCAAGATGAATTTTGTAGAGATTGGAAAGTCTATTGCTCTTTCGGTAACTTTCATTCTAGGTTCTGAAGTATTTGTGACATGGCGCTGAGTCTCTGAAACGAAAAACAAAAATTATTTAAGAGCAAAACAAAACAATGATAAAAAAAATTGAGTACATATACAAAATATTTTAAATTTACACCTCTTAACAGTCACAGAATATTTCACAGAGCCACATGTAAAATACGTATAATAAAACATCAGTTGTTTTCTCATTTAAATAAAGGGCACAACTCAAAATCACTTAAAGCCGGATTTATAGACCTAATAATTAGGACCTGTACATCATATACAAATATAATACAATAAAATTAGTGTATTGTCTCTGACATGACAGACGGCTATAATGATACCTTGAATTTGGTTCTTTGACAACAGACTTATCTGCTAGAAATCATTAAAAACCCTTTTTATTTCATTTGTTTTCTTTAAGGTTGCACTCTTACAGATTAACAGTTTTAATAATATTTTATCTTTTGTCCAGGAATGAGCAAATTTTGTGTAAACATCTGAAAACCAGCGATACAAGAATGCTGACAAAAAAATTTATCACAGTTTTTCATATTTATGTCGCAAATTAATGTTTTTGAAAAATGCATAAAACATCAATTTTTGAAAATAAATATGAACTTGCAATGTGATTTTTTCAGCAGTATCACTTGTTGCATTTTCACATGCAATGTTACATATATACAGTATCCAGTGATGTGGATCATTCCATATATATGCTGCACATCTTTAATATTATAATTATAGAATGTGCATCAAACTAGATGCATGATGAGCTTAAAAGTTTGTATTAAATTGAGATTTGGTAAAAAGAAATGCTACAAACTGACTGTAAATACATACATAATGCACGATTTCCACTTGATTCGCTCTTGTGGTGTATTTACTTTTATCTTGCTTATAAATAACACGAGTAAACCGGAAATATGGAAATTTAGTTACCCATCCAGAAACCTGCAGTTCTGTGTAACAATCCGTCCCGCCTAGTTACCAGCATCTTGGATCCATGTCAGGATCTGAAATAAAAAATGAATAATCTATTTATTTATAAACAGGCTGTTTTCTTTCTGAAGCTTAAAATATGGTTGACATTTTTCTTTAAATGCAAGGTGGTTTCTGTTTTAATAAAGCCATTGCTTGAGCTCAAGTAGTCATCAGTCATGGGGTTCAAGATCTGAACCTGTCCCACTTTTGCACCCAGGTTTACCGTACTAATATTATACCGTTCATGAGTGTATCCCAGTACTAACCCACAAAGGTCAGATTGTTTGCATATTAAGTTATCAGGAACAGTTTGTCGAGCTGGTTGAACAATTCAACTGCAAGCTTTAAGTTAATTTAAGTTCTAAGGGCCTGTGAGCCAAGTTGATAGAGCACAAACTTGCAAACAGGGAGTCCCCAGTCCAAGTCCTATTACTAGCTGCAATGTTTTCAGAACGGCAATAAAATTGAAAAAAAAAATGTTGTTTGGGACAAACAAGTCTCCCAACTGTGACCAATAGAGCTTATGCTTACCTTCTGGCTGCTCTGGATATTTAAAAAAAAATACTTTTTGACCCATCCCACCCCCCGCATCCCCACCCACAGCCAACTTTTAAATTTATAAGCTTCAATGTTGATTTAGAATTTCTGAACACTATTAGAGACATGATAATCTTGTAAATATAAGTCAAAGCAAGTTATTTAAAAATTATAAAAAAATTGACAGATGAAATGACAGATCAGTGTAAACACCGTCATAAAATCAGTCTGTTTTTAGCTTGTTTGTTTTACTTAAATTTTAAACACCGTAAAATTCAAATACCATTAGTCTAATGGTTGGATAGTATTTCAGTCTATATTCCAGTGTTCTTATCACAACAAAACTCTTGAAATGCATCGAAATAAGAGCATTTTGTTTTTCAAAACATTTTGACAGTTGGCGCGAGGTTGCGTCCCCTGAAAATTTAGTCAAAACGAAGTCTTAACGATTTGTTAATTTACTCACCGGGTTGCAGATTCCACAGAGTCGTCTTCTGTCTTGAAATTGGCAGTTGGTTTTGTTAAAATACGCCATAATAAATGAAAGATCGCCAATATAGAATATTTATGTTGTTGTGGCGGCCATTTTTTAGTCTACGAAGTTCGTACGCCACCCTAAGAGCTTTCGTAGAAATTTTCGTAGATCTACGAAGAAACAGGTGCTTGTTCGTACGAAATTCTTAATAAAACGGCTAAACAGCCTGAGAGTTTAATAAAACTGGTCCTTATTCTAGTAAAGCTTGGAGTCCGGATTTATTCTAGCAAGTAATTTGGTTGCTGCCAAAAAAAGGAAAAAGTCCAATGTCATTAAATGTAACGATCAGCTAACGCAGGAAAAAATCAAGAAAAAAAAATCATGCATTCTGAAGAAATGTATTTTAAACATATCCTTTGTGCTTTAGAATTATAGTTAATTGCATAATTATTAATGTTCTTGTATGCTATTGAATATTACTGGTGTTTTAAGCATTGAAAAAACGCACTCTTTCTTCGACCGAGACAGGCGGTAAATCGGTTTGTAACTTTTCAGCCGATTGCCCCTACTATGAACGCTGCCCTGAGCGGGCACCGTCCAAAACCCGGCTGGTACGAGGCTTAAGCTAAATTACTGTATATAGCAACTCAACCCAACTCACACAACTTAACTCATTTTATTCAAATAAACAAAGGCCACCGGATCAAAACAAACAATATATACACGAATCATAATAATAGTTGCAACGAATGAAATAAACATACTGTTATTAACACAAACATAGCAAGTACTTACATGTTTATCATATTCAACAGATGAATTGCTAATTTTTATACCGTATCGTCATTTCGAGAAACCCATAAAAAGAGTAGAAACCATTAGTATTGTTTCGAAGTTAATACCAATTAAAGATATATTGTCTACGAATAATATCGAATTGACTACATTGAACGAACGCATAGCGAATCAAAAGAGTTGACAAATTGAATATACATAACAGTTTATATAGTTCGGTTTTATGTTGAATTCGATAACAAATCGAAGAATAAAAAAACAACATAAACAAATTCGATGTAATGCTTTCAATCCTTGATGGTCTTCTAATGATACAATGGAAACAACATCTGTAAGATGATTTAACTAAGGCACAAGGCTAAAACAAGCTTAACACTGACTATTGACATAAACGCTTGTCATTGATATGATACTAGATTGATAGATACTTTTTTTCGCCGATAAACTGGAGAGCAATCAGTATAGCATTTAATTCAAATAGATACAACATGAAACAAAACAAAAAACATGATAAGTACATGTATATACAAACATATAGTTACATAAGTACAGACAACATCATTTAAATGAATTCAGTTTAACAATTAAAAACTAAACAAATGATATGTACAAGAGCCATGGTGAGTCTAACCTTAACCGAAAACGAAATTTAAGGACGATATGGACGATATATGCTATGTAACAATCGTTATTCTATTTCTGTTATTCTGTGATTCTATATATTTGTGTCTTAAACCATTTCAAAACGAAGATTATTTCCCAGTGTTAGATTCATTTACCTCTAGCAGCAACACAAATTGCCATGCATTGTATATATTGCAGTATAAACCACTATTATTTCAAGTTAAATATTTATTTAAATATTGTATGATAACTCCGCATATGCATAACAAACATTTTCAGATCCGAAACAACAACAACAAAAAGCAAAGTTTACATTACTGCAATAGTAATGTATCCCGTCATTCTCGAAAACGGCAGATTATCTTCGCGACATTTCAGCTTGTTAATGGATGCAGTAGTGCTATTCCGTTCAATTCTCGTATCTTTGATCAGTTGTTGGATTATTTCTTCTTGTGTCATCCCAGTGAAGGTTTTGTTCGGGTAGCATATGCAGGGCATTATGTAAAGTGGCTTATTAGGCCTAGGTGGCGTTATCACTCCGCCTGAAAGTAAAGTCGAACAATACTTTGAGCCTTGCAAATATCGAGCCAAGCGGGAATGCTTACAAAGAGTAAAACAAAATCGGTTCTTTACATCCAGTTCGAGCCAACGAGGAGATCGAGCCAAGCGATATCGAGCCAATGGGTTTCGACTGTAGTTCAAAACCAGACTGTTAAGATTTATTATACGGTATGATGTACAGTGGCTTATTAGTCCAAGGTGTCGTAATCACCCCGCCTGAAATTAGTTAAAAACAGACGGTTAATGCTTATTATACGGTATGATGTAAAATAGGTTATTAGGCCTAGGTGTCGTTATTATTTGGCCTGAAGTAGTTTTTAACCAGTCATAAAGTATGATGTAAAGTGGGTTATAAGGTCTAGATGTCGTTATTATTTGGCCTGAAGTAGTTCAGAACCAGTCATACGGTATGATGTAAAGTGGGTTATAAGGCCTAGGTGTCGTTATTATTCGGCCTGAAGTAGTTCAGAACCAGTCATACGGTATGATGTAAAGTGGGTTATAAGGCCAAGGTGTCGTTATTATTCGGCCTGAAGTAGTTCAGAACCAGTCATACGGTATGATATAAAGTGGGTTATTAGGCCTAGGTGTCTTGATTACTCCTTCTGAAAGTAGTTCAAAACCAGACTGTTAAATTTTACTATGTAACGATATGATGTAAAGTGGCTTATTAAGCGTTGGTGTCGTTATCACTCCGCCTTAAAGTAGTTTACCAGAACCAGACAGTTATGTTTTATTATGGTACGACATGTGCATGTGTAGATCATATCATTAAAACCGCTTTTACAAAAGGTCCTAGTTTCAACGAGAAAAAAGGTATTCCTAAAAGCTGCACTCTCACAGATTGACAGTTTTGATCCCTTTTTTTTAGTTTTTGTCTCAGAATCAGCTGATTTTGGTATCAATGTCTTCAATTCAGTCATATAAGATAACTCACAATAGAACAGATCTCAATTGTTTTAAAGCGTTAGTAACCCATTCCAAGACAAACAAAATGTCAAAGTTGTCAAAACGGTCAATCTGTGAGAGTGCAACTTTAAAACTGATTGAAGAACGTATATTTTTTATTTGGAATTTTGTTTCTTTTTTTCTAAGATTTCAGATTTTGACTGTTTAAATAGGTGCATATACCGTTTCTAAGACGATTTTAAAGTAAGACAATAAAATGAACAAGAAAAAAATGATGCATAGCATCAAGTCGGCGCAATAAAATTAGAAGAAAAACGTGCATGTAGATAACCAAAAAAAGGTTATTAGTTCAATGATAACATGTTAGGTATACATATGTTCGGACATTATGGTTGATAATATTGTTACAATAGTTTATAGATATTCTGGTTTTCCCAAGCTAATTCTCCGGTACAAACAAAATTATACCAAAAATATACACCCGTTACTTCGGAAACAAAAGTCATCGGTCTGATACATGAATTTCAATAGCATGATATTCACCTTTTATTTGTACTGACATGGGAAAACCCAGTTGTGTGAATTCCAGGCTTTATATATTGTATTTGATTTTGTGAACACATTTTACTCTTATGAGTAAATAGAATGGGGATAAAAACACTATATATTAAGAGGGAATTATCTGGAATTCATTCTTTCGAATGACATTTTCAAAACAAACAATTAAGCTTAATGTGATTTTTTTAAACTCGCTTTTTGCGGCTCGCCAAGGGAGATTACTGCGTAGGAGGTTTAGAAACATAAAGGATTGTGTAATAGTACCGTGTAACCTTCATCTATTTGGGGGAAAGTTGTTATCTAAAATCAAAATTTTCAAAAAAACAAAACAATAATCAGGGTTATTATAATTTAAGGTTTCATTATCAATTAAAGGGTAAGTTTTTTATAAAACACACTGAACTCCACATTTTATCGTGCAACGTGGAAAATATCGAAAGCATTGTTCTGCAATTCATGAACTGGTCCCTTAGTTGGAGTAATATCTTGAGTAATATCAAATATAGTCTAATTTTATATTGGTTTCTTGTGAGAACTTTGAAGCAATCAATGTAATTATCGAATCATTGTATCCCTAGCTTATTTAGCAACACACATTCGGCAATGTACGCTTTGTGTTCAAAACTCAATATAAGATGACCTGGTCGAAATGATAACTAAATGACCCGAATTGGAAGTGTTTTCTGGTTATAATCTTCTTATGAGTTTTGAAGACTAAACGTTCCTTGCCGATACTATTTTTTTTCATATGAGATCAATATTAAGCCTGCTAATTGACATATAATGATACATAAAGATTAAACCGTATCTCAGATAAGTAACTGGGTAAAACTAGGTATCGATACACATCCGCTATATATATTTTCATCAAATAGTTTCTTTTCAAATTTCGTTTTTTCTTTTGACTGACAATAGCTTGAGCAAAAAAAACTCCATTAAAAGTATTCAATGTTTCACATGAACCTTCCTATAGACCCCCCGCCCCCCCCCCAAAAAAAAAAACACAAAAAAACGAAGACATTTTTGACACATATTTTTAATTATTGTTTGTTTTTTTCGGTGTGAAGACACAAAAACACGTATATTTTGTTATATTTAAGCCAAACTTGATAATTATGCACCAGTCAATTGTAACCACGACCCCCCAGGCCCCCTCGCAAGTCTACTGTTATTACCTGTATATATGCATGTAGGCGGTTTGCGGTCCCACTCTCCGCTGCTGTTACACAATGTCGGGCCTAATATCGTGTAACCTTGGTAACAGTAAAATGTTGCAGTCGCCCCAAACGTTGTTCCTAAGAAACGGGAGAGAGCGGAATATATTTTACCAAAAATATGTTTATTGTTACTCAAAACAAGAAAACACTAAATGTACATGAAATGAGATTTAGGCACGACCTGCTTTTTCCTTTCAAATTAAATATTCATCAAATAGAATCCATGTAAACGAGCACAGTGCTTGGAAGAAAACCATTAAGTTGAACATCATTTCCGATATGACATCATTTGGCTAGCCTTTCACGCAGCTTTCTAATAAAAGGTCAATTAAATATCATTTAATGAATGAAGGGCAAACATATGTACGTTTTGCAGTTTAAAATTGAAATACTTTTCACCTCGTGAACACCAAAGCATTTATGAAATACAACTGTTGGTGCTAAAACGGTTTAATATATTGCTACCTTGCACTGATGAAAAACCTTATCCTCTATACCATCGATCCATTCACCGGTTTGGACGATGATCCACAATCTAGTATAGTGCACACAATACTGTAGTAAATACTATACCATCGGGTGTTAGTGCCAATCCATTCACCGGTTGTGCCAATGATCCACAGTCTAGTATAGTGCATGCAGGCGGTGGCCAATTCCAGTTTCCATCTGCAAGGCAAGTAACCAGCAAGTCGCCAGAAATAGTGTACCCCAGATCACAAGAATACGATGCTTGAACCAAATACTTCGTCCTATTATTGAGAAGCTCGTATATTCCGTTTTAAAGCAAGGCTGGCTGGTTGCAATCCACCTTTATACAAGAAGGTTCGCTTCCACTCCATGAGGCATTAGCTTGACACGTCCGTAACGAATCCCCGTCTAGATAATGCCCAATTTGACACGTGTAATTTGCGACACAGGTATATGTAGTTCCCGATATATGATCAACGTATCCATTCAATGGGTCATACAGTGGTAAACAATCCGCTGGACTGCATATTGGTTGAGTAGCATTCCAAGAGCCATCAGCGGAGCAAATGACGAACGATGATCCGACTAAATTGTACCCATCTGAGCAGTTGATTTGTGCTATTGAGCTATAAACGGTGGATCCATAAGTTACAAATCCATTCGGTGGATTGTTTAGCGCTGGACAATAAACTTCGCTGCAGACGGTAAGGCTTCCGATCCATTGTCCACTGGATTCACACAAGAACGTTCCGTTGACAGTCATTTGAAATCCTGTGTTGCAGGTATACAACGTCAAGCTGTTTAATGATGTCCCTGGTGATGAAACGAAAGTCGCGTTTGTCACATTAGGAGGACTTCCGCAATCTATGAAACTACATACCGGTAGTATTCCACCCCATGTTTCATTTGAGATGCATATCAATTCAGATGAGCTTTCAAGAGTATAGCCTGGACTGCAGGTGTATTGTGCAATGCTTCCAACTCCCGTACCAGATGTAAGCGAGTACGTTGAATAAGATATATTTGGTGGATTGTCGCATCCTTCACAAGAAAAGCCGGTGCCAGTCCAAACACCGCTAGCCGAACATTGCATCATTGGATCGCCATTTAGGGTATGCCCATTGTCACAGGCATATTCCACTGTTCTTTGCCAAGTGTAAGATAAAGGGCTTCCGTGAATGGTTGTTCCGGATGAAAATGTATATGACGCATGCGCAATGGTGGGAGGTGTGTCGCAATATTCTGGACCACAAACTGCCGTCATTCCGCCCCACGCGTAATCTGCTTGGCAGGTTCTACGTATCGAATAAATAAGAATAAATGCAACGACACAGATCTTGAGTACGAACAATATATACTCATGTCAGTATAAGAATCGATTTCATTACATGACTTTCCATTGACAGAATAGTTAGTTCGACACTGTCGACGTCATAATACTAGTTGTTAAGAACTACAAGGTCCTTATATTCTAATCATGAGAAGTTGTGCTGTTTCTTTAGAGAAATGTTTTTTTAATGTTTGATAGCGATCGAAATAACAATGTTAAATATGTACTCTTCACAGTGAATGCAATTGTTGTAACCGCTAAATGGAATAATATTTCTTATTTATTTTGTAAAGAATGTTTCTCATCACCAATACCTTTGTCGTTTCGCGCGGGTCACATTATATGAGCTCTTACAAGTGCATGACGAAGTGTAGAGCTTATTCAAGTACCTGGGTACGGACGATGTACTAATATTGATACCAATTGTTGTAAAGGCAAACCTTATTACATCCCCCGAGGAGTGTTCGTAGCCGGAATTGCAAGTTGTTGTAAGAGTATCTCCCGGACTGAACCCTGACATTGTTACTATGTATTCAGTGGTGTTGGCTATTACAGGGCATTCTGAAAAGGAATATATGCCTGTCAGTGTTACTGTGTATTTAGTTATGTTGACTATTACAGGGCATTCTGAAAAGGAATATATCCGTGTAAATGGCACTGTGTATTCAGTGGTGTTGACTATTACAGGGCATTCTGAAAAGGAATATATGCCTTTCAGTGTTACTGTGTATTTAGTTATGTTGACTATTACAGGGCATTCTGAAAAGGAATATATCCGTGTAAATGGCACTGTGTATTCAGTGGTGTTGACTATTACAGGGCATTCTGAAAAGGAATATATGCCTGTCAGTGTTACTGTGTATTTAGTTATGTTGACTATTACAGGGCATTCTGAAAAGGAATATATCCGTGTAAATGGCACTGTGTATTCAGTGGTGTTGACTATTACAGGGCATTCTGAAAAGGAATATATGCCTTTCAGTGTTACTTTGTATTCAGTGGTGTTGGCTATTACAGGGCATTCTGAAAAGGAATATATCCCTGTCAGTGGCACTGTGTATTCAGTGGTGTTGGCTATTACAGGGCATTCTGAAAAGGAACATATCCCTGTCAGTGGCACTGTGTATTCAGTGGTGTTGGCTATTACAGGGCATTCTGAAAAGGAACATATCCCTGTCAGTGGCACTGTGTATTCAGTGGTGTTGGCTATTACAGGGCATTCTGAAAAGGAATATATCCCTGTCAGTGGCACTGTGTATTCAGTGGTGTTGGCTATTACAGGGCATTCTGAAACGGAACATATCCCTGTCAGTGGCACTGTGTATTCAGTGGTGTTGACTATTACAGGGCATTCTGAAAAGGAATATATCCCTGTCAGTGGCACTGTGTATTCAGTGGTGTTGGCTATTACAGGGCATTCTGAAACGGAACATATCCCTGTCAGTGGCACTGTGTATTCAGTGGTGTTGGCTATTACAGGGCATTCTGAAAAGGAATATATCCCTGTCAGTGGCACTGTGTATTCAGTGGTGTTGACTATTACAGGGCATTCTGAAAAGGAATATATCCCTGTCAGTGGCACTGTGTATTCAGTGGTGTTGGCTATTACAGGGCATTCTGAAACGGAACATATCCCTGTCAGTGGCACTGTGTATTCAGTGGTGTTGGCTATTACAGGGCATTCTGAAAAGGAATATATCCCTGTCAGTGGCACTGTGTATTCAGTGGTGTTGGCTATTACAGGGCATTCTGAAAAGGAATATATCCCTGTCAGTGGCACTGTGTATTCAGTGGTGTTGGCTATTACAGGGCATTCTGAAAAGGAACATATCCCTGTCAGTGTTACTGTGTATTCAGTGGTGTTGGCTATTACAGGGCATTCTGAAAAGGAATATATCCCTGTCAGTGGCACTGTGTATTCAGTGGTGTTGGCTATTACAGGGCATTCTGAAACGGAACATATCCCTGTCAGTGGCACTGTGTATTCAGTGGTGTTGGCTATTACAGGGCATTCTGAAAAGGAATATATCCCTGTCAGTGGCACTGTGTATTCAGTGGTGTTGGCTATTACAGGGCATTCTGAAAAGGAACATATCCCTGTCAGTGGCACTGTGTATTCAGTGGTGTTGGCTATTACAGGGCATTCTGAAACGGAACATATCCCTGTCAGTGGCACTGTGTATTCAGTGGTGTTGGCTATTACAGGGCATTCTGAAAAGGAACATATCCCTGTCAGTGGCACTGTGTATTCAGTGGTGTTGGCTATTACAGGGCATTCTGAAAAGGAACATATCCCTGTCAGTGGCACTGTGTATTCAGTGGTGTTGGCTATTACAGGGCATTCTGAAACGGAATATATCCCTGTCAGTGTTACTTTGTATTCAGTGGTGTTGGCTATTACAGGGCATTCTGAAAAGGAATATATCCCTGTCAGTGGCACTGTGTATTCAGTGGTGTTGGCTATTACAGGGCATTCTGAAACGGAACATATCCCTGTCAGTGGCACTGTGTATTCAGTGGTGTTGGCTATTACAGGGCATTCTGAAACGGAACATATCCCTGTCAGTGTTACTGTGTATTCAGTGGTGTTGGCTATTACAGGGCATTCTGAAACGGAACATATCCCTGTCAGTGGCACTGTGTATTCAGTGGTGTTGGCTATTACAGGGCATTCTGAAACGGAACATATCCCTGTCAGTGGCACTGTGTATTCAGTGGTGTTGGCTATTACAGGGCATTCTGAAAAGGAACATATCCCTGTCAGTGGCACTGTGTATTCAGTGGTGTTGGCTATTACAGGGCATTCTGAAAAGGAACATATCCCTGTCAGTGGCACTGTGTATTCAGTGGTGTTGGCTATTACAGGGCATTCTGAAAAGGAACATATCCCTGTCAGTGGCACTGTGTATTCAGTGGTGTTGGCTATTACAGGGCATTCTGAAAAGGAATATATCCCTGTCAGTGGCACTGTGTATTCAGTGGTGTTGGCTATTACAGGGCATTCTGAAAAGGAATATATCCCTGTCAGTGGCACTGTGTATTCAGTGGTGTTGGCTATTACAGGGCATTCTGAAAAGGAATATATCCCTGTCAGTGGCACTGTGTATTCAGTGGTGTTGGCTATTACAGGGCATTCTGAAAAGGAATATATCCCTGTCAGTGGCACTGTGTATTCAGTGGTGTTGACTATTACAGGGCATTCTGAAAAGGAATATATCCCTGTCAGTGGCACTGTGTATTCAGTGGTGTTGGCTATTACAGGGCATTCTGAAACGGAATATATCCCTGTCAGTGTTACTGTGTATTCAGTGGTGTTGGCTATTACAGGGCATTCTGAAAAGGAATATATCCCTGTAAGTGGCACTGTGTATTCAGTGGTGTTGGCTATTACAGGGCATTCTGAAACGGAATATATCCCTGTCAGTGTTACTGTGTATTCAGTGGTGTTGGCTATTACAGGGCATTCTGAAAAGGAATATATCCCTGTCAGTGACACTGTGTATTCAGTGGTGTTGGCTATTACAGGGCATTCTGAAACGGAACATATCCCTGTCAGTGGCACTGTGTATTCAGTGTTGTTGGCTATTACAGGGCATTCTGAAAAGGAATATATCCCTGTCAGTGGCACTGTGTATTCAGTGGTGTTGGCTATTACAGGGCATTCTGAAACGGAACATATCCCTGTCAGTGTTACTGTGTATTCAGTGGTGTTGGCTATTATAGGGCATTCTGAAAAGGAACATATCCCTGTCAGTGGCACTGTGTATTCAGTGGTGTTGGCTATTACAGGGCATTCTGAAAAGGAACATATCCCTGTCAGTGGCACTGTGTATTCAGTGGTGTTGGCTTTTACAGGGCATTCTGAAAAGGAACATATCCCTGTCAGTGGCACTGTGTATTCAGTGGTGTTGGCTATTACAGGGCATTCTGAAAAGGAACATATCCCTGTCAGTGTTACTGTGTATTCAGTGGTGTTGGCTATTACAGGGCATTCTGAAACGGAACATATCCCTGTCAGTGGCACTGTGTATTCAGTGGTGTTGGCTATTACAGGGCATTCTGAAACGGAACATATCCCTGTCAGTGGCACTGTGTATTCAGTGGTGTTGGCTATTACAGGGCATTCTGAAACGGAACATATCCCTGTCAGTGTTACTGTGTATTCAGTGGTGTTGGCTATTACAGGGCATTCTGAAAAGGAACATATCCCTGTCAGTGGCACTGTGTATTCAGTGGTGTTGGCTATTACAGGGCATTCTGAAACGGAACATATCCCTGTCAGTGGCACTGTGTATTCAGTGGTGTTGGCTATTATAGGGCATTCTGAAACGGAATATATCCCTGTCAGTGGCACTGTGTATTCAGTGGTGTTGGCTATTACAGGGCATTCTGAAACGGAATATATCCCTGTCAGTGGCACTGTGTATTCAGTGGTGTTGGCTATTACAGGGCATTCTGAAAAGGAACATATCCCTGTCAGTGGCACTGTGTATTCAGTGGTGTTGGCTATTACAGGGCATTCTGAAACGGAACATATCCCTGTCAGTGGCACTGTGTATTCAGTGGTGTTGGCTATTATAGGGCATTCTGAAAAGGAATATATGCCTTTCAGTGTTACTTTGTATTCAGTGGTGTTGGCTATTACAGGGCATTTTGAAAAGGAACATATCCCTGTCAGTGGCACTGTGTATTCAGTGGTGTTGGCTATTATAGGGCATTCTGAAAAGGAATATATCCCTGTCAGTGGCACTGTGTATTCAGTGGTGTTGGCTATTATAGGGCATTCTGAAAAGGAACATATCCGTGTAAATGGCACTGTGTATTCAGTGGTGTTGACTATTACAGGGCATTCTGAAAAGGAATATATGCCTTTCAGTGTTACTTTGTATTCAGTGGTGTTGGCTATTACAGGGCATTCTGAAAAGGAACATATCCGTGTAAATGGCACTGTGTATTCAGTGGTGTTGACTATTACAGGGCATTCTGAAAAGGAATATATGCCTTTCAGTGTTACTTTGTATTCAGTGGTGTTGGCTATTACAGGGCATTCTGAAACGGAACATATCCCTGTCAGTGGCACTGTGTATTCAGTGGTGTTGGCTATTACAGGGCATTCTGAAAAGGAATATATCCCTGTCAGTGGCACTGTGTATTCAGTGGTGTTGGCTATTACAGGGCATTCTGAAAAGGAACATATCCCTGTCAGTGGCACTGTGTATTCAGTGGTGTTGGCTATTACAGGGCATTCTGAAACGGAACATATCCCTGTCAGTGGCACTGTGTATTCAGTGGTGTTGGCTATTACAGGGCATTCTGAAAAGGAACATATCCCTGTCAGTGACACTGTGTATTCAGTGGTGTTGGCTATTACAGGGCATTCTGAAAAGGAACATATCCCTGTCAGTGGCACTGTGTATTCAGTGGTGTTGACTATTACAGGGCATTCTGAAACGGAACATATCCCTGTCAGTGTTACTGTGTATTCAGTGGTGTTGGCTATTACAGGGCATTCTGAAACGGAATATATCCCTGTCAGTGTTACTGTGTATTCAGTGGTGTTGGCTATTACAGGGCATTTTGAAAAGGAACATATCCCTGTCAGTGGCACTGTGTATTCAGTGGTGTTGGCTATTACAGGGCATTCTGAAAAGGAACATATCCCTGTCAGTGGCACTGTGTATTCAGTGGTGTTGGCTATTACAGGGCATTCTGAAAAGGAATATATCCCTGTCAGTGGCACTGTGTATTCAGTGGTGTTGGCTATTACAGGGCATTCTGAAAAGGAACATATCCCTGTCAGTGGCACTGTGTATTCAGTGGTGTTGGCTATTACAGGGCATTCTGAAAAGGAACATATCCCTGTCAGTGGCACTGTGTATTCAGTGCTGTTGGCTATTACAGGGCATTCTGAAAAGGAATATATCCCTGTCAGTGGCACTGTGTATTCAGTGGTGTTGGCTATTACAGGGCATTCTGAAAAGGAATATATCCGTGTAAATGGCACTGTGTATTCAGTGGTGTTGGCTATTACAGGGCATTCTGAAACGGAACATATCCCTGTCAGTGGCACTGTGTATTCAGTGGTGTTGGCTATTATAGGGCATTCTGAAAAGGAATATATCCCTGTCAGTGGCACTGTGTATTCAGTGGTGTTGGCTATTACAGGGCATTCTGAAAAGGAATATATCCCTGTCAGTGGCACTGTGTATTCAGTGGTGTTGGCTATTATAGGGCATTCTGAAAAGGAACATATCCGTGTAAACGGCACTGTGTATTCAGTGGTGTTGGCTATTACAGGGCATTCTGAAAAGGAACATATCCCTGTCAGTGGCACTGTGTATTCAGTGGTGTTGGCTATTACAGGGCATTCTGAAAAGGAACATATCCCTGTCAGTGTTACTGTGTATTTAGTTATGTTGACTATAACAGGGCATTCTGAAAAGGAATATATCCCTGTCAGTGGCACTGTGTATTCAGTGGTGTTGGCTATTATAGGGCATTCTGAAACGGAACATATCCCTGTCAGTGGCACTGTGTATTCAGTGGTGTTGGCTATTACAGGGCATTCTGAAACGGAACATATCCCTGTCAGTGGCACTGTGTATTCAGTGGTGTTGGCTATTACAGGGCATTCTGAAAAAGAACATATCCCTGTCAGTGGCACTGTGTATTCAGTGCTGTTGGCTATTACAGGGCATTCTGAAAAGGAACATATCCCTGTCAGTGGCACTCTGTATTCAGTGGTGTTGGCTATTACAGGGCATTCTGAAAAGGAATATATCCCTGTCAGTGGCACTGTGTATTCAGTGGTGTTGGCTATTACAGGGCATTCTGAAAAGGAATATATCCCTGTCAGTGGCACTGTGTATTCAGTGGTGTTGGCTATTATAGGGCATTCTGAAACGGAATATATCCCTGTCAGTGGCACTGTGTATTCAGTGGTGTTGGCTATTACAGGGCATTCTGAAACGGAACATATCCCTGTCAGTGTTACTGTGTATTCAGTGGTGTTGGCTATTACAGGGCATTCTGAAAAGGAACATATCCCTGTCAGTGGCACTGTGTATTCAGTGGTGTTGGCTATTACAGGGCATTCTGAAAAGGAACATATCCGTGTAAATGGCACTGTGTATTCAGTGGTGTTGGCTATTACAGGGCATTCTGAAAAGGAACATATCCCTGTCAGTGGCACTGTGTATTCAGTGGTGTTGGCTATTACAGGGCATTCTGAAAAGGAATATATCCCTGTCAGTGGCACTGTGTATTCAGTGGTGTTGGCTATTACAGGGCATTCTGAAAAGGAACATATCCCTGTCAGTGGCACTGTGTATTCAGTGGTGTTGGCTATTACAGGGCATTCTGAAACGGAACATATCCCTGTCAGTGGCACTGTGTATTCAGTGGTGTTGGCTATTACAGGGCATTCTGAAACGGAATATATCCCTGTCAGTGGCACTGTGTATTCAGTGGTGTTGGCTATTACAGGGCATTCTGAAACGGAATATATCCCTGTCAGTGGCACTGTGTATTCAGTGGTGTTGGCTATTACAGGGCATTCTGAAACGGAACATATCCCTGTCAGTGGCACTGTGTATTCAGTGGTGTTGGCTATTACAGGGCATTCTGAAACGGAACATATCCCTGTCAGTGGCACTGTGTATTCAGTGGTGTTGGCTATTACAGGGCATTCTGAAAAGGAACATATCCCTGTCAGTGGCACTGTGTACAGTGGTGTTGGCTATTACAGGGCATTCTGAAACGGAACATATCCCTGTCAGTGGCACTGTGTATTCAGTGGTGTTGGCTATTACAGGGCATTCTGAAACGGAACATATCCCTGTCAGTGGCACTGTGTATTCAGTGGTGTTGGCTATTACAGGGCATTCTGAAACGGAATATATCCCTGTCAGTGTTACTTTGTATTCAGTGGTGTTGGCTATTACAGGGCATTCTGAAACGGAATATATCCCTGTCAGTGTTACTGTGTATTCAGTGGTGTTGGCTATTATAGGGCATTCTGAAAAGGAATATATCCCTGTCAGTGGCACTGTGTATTCAGTGGTGTTGGCTATTACAGGGCATTCTGAAAAGGAATATATCCCTGTCAGTGGCACTGTGTATTCAGTGGTGTTGGCTATTACAGGGCATTCTGAAACGGAACATATCCCTGTCAGTGGTACTGTGTATTCAGTGGTGTTGGCTATTACAGGGCATTCTGAAACGGAACATATCCCTGTCAGTGGCACTGTGTATTCAGTGGTGTTGGCTATTACAGGGCATTCTGAAACGGAATATATCCCTGTCAGTGGCACTGTGTATTCAGTGGTGTTGGCTATTACAGGGCATTCTGAAAAGGAACATATCCCTGTCAGTGGCACTGTGTATTCAGTGGTGTTGGCTATTACAGGGCATTCTGAAACGGAACATATCCCTGTCAGTGTTACTGTGTATTCAGTGGTGTTGGCTATTACAGGGCATTCTGAAACGGAATATATCCCTGTCAGTGGCACTGTGTATTCAGTGGTGTTGGCTATTACAGGGCATTCTGAAAAGGAACATATCCCTGTCAGTGGCACTGTGTATTCAGTGGTGTTGGCTATTACAGGGCATTCTGAAACGGAACATATCCCTGTCAGTGGCACTGTGTATTCAGTGGTGTTGGCTATTATAGGGCATTCTGAAAAGGAATATATCCCTGTCAGTGGCACTGTGTATTCAGTGGTGTTGGCTATTACAGGGCATTCTGAAAAGGAACATATCCCTGTCAGTGGCACTGTGTATTCAGTGGTGTTGGCTATTACAGGGCATTCTGAAAAGGAATATATCCCTGTCAGTGGCACTGTGTATTCAGTGGTGTTGGCTATTACAGGGCATTCTGAAACGGAACATATCCCTGTCAGTGGCACTGTGGATTCAGTGGTGTTGGCTATTACAGGGCATTCTGAAACGGAACATATCCCTGTCAGTGGCACTGTGTATTCAGTGGTGTTGGCTATTACAGGGCATTCTGAAAAGGAATATATCCCTGTCAGTGGCACTGTGTATTCAGTGGTGTTGGCTATTACAGGGCATTCTGAAACGGAACATATCCCTGTCAGTGGCACTGTGTATTCAGTGGTGTTGGCTATTACAGGGCATTCTGAAACGGAACATATCCCTGTCAGTGGCACTGTGTATTCAGTGGTGTTGGCTATTACAGGGCATTCTGCAACGGAACATATCCCTGTCAGTGGCACTGTGTATTCAGTGGTGTTGGCTATTACAGGGCATTCTGAAACGGAACATATCCCTGTCAGTGGCACTGTGTATTCAGTGGTGTTGGCTATTACAGGGCATTCTGAAACGGAACATATCCCTGTCAGTGTTACTGTGTACTCAGTGGTGCGGGCATTCTGAAGAACAACATATCGGTTTCAGAGTTACTGTGGATTCAGTGGTGTTGGCTGTTATAGGGCATTCTGAAAGACAACATATCCCTGTCAGTGTTACTGTGTACTTCGCCGTGTAGGCTATTAAGGGCAGTTCATAGTTGGTTTGAAAGATCAAAACATAAACTTTAATTTTTTGTTTGTTTTGATACGTCTTTTTGCAAAATGGATATGTTGTTGTGTAAATGTATTTAAGATTATCCAATCAACAATATATTGTGGTCTTGCATTTATTGCTTCTTTCAAAAACATATATTTGAATTTTTAATAACAGGAAGTGAATGTAATTGACAAGTGTTCACTATTTCATTGAATATCTTTCTTATTTAAAAAAATATATCATTAATAAACTTAAACAGTAGGACAGTAGTTGTTCCGGTATTATCGCGATTTTCGCCTCACTTTGGAAGTTTCATATCAAACGCCTGGTTATTATTTATCAGGTGCTTGAAACATTTCTGTAAGGGCCAACACTTTCCGACAGGTAACGAATATTTTTAATTAAATATCAAAAGTTGATCAATGATTGCATTATACTTACGCTGGGAATTTCAAGGGCAGTATGCATGCACAAAAAAGTACCGAAAAATGCGGATTGTCTCTTTAATTATGGAAAAAAAATCTTATATTGTTTATCATATGCGGATGTTATCCTCCCTGCTACTAATACTTATCAGACGAACAAGGTTTGTCACAAGTTTAATGACAAGTTATTCTAAAGGCAAATTAATGTTTCAAAACTATACTTTCTGGTTTAAATATTCAATGGATTTCCAAACATATTTTATAAGCCCCTATTGCACCCGGGCGTTTGAAAAAGCAAGGAATCTATTGTTAGACTGAACGCGAGGGTAGTCGTACAAATTATTACAGGATACATTCGGAATAACTAATGGTCATTTTATAAAAGTAAAGTCACGTGAGGTATAATAATAATAATACGGAATACTAACACGCTACTGATCCTTAAAAAATGACAACAGAAAAGTTAATAAATAAATATGACAAAATCATAAATAAATGTTCATACAAACCTTGGCTACACGTTCGATGATATATTTCGAACGACCCGGAAGTTAAATATGACGTCACACAATCATTTCCGCATGTGTATATGTAACACGTGCCACTTGAGTACCGGAATGTGTGGCAGTATGGTGTGTCAAAACATGTCAGAAAGCACGCGCTCTCGTCAACCGAGCTGACAGTGTTGTAGTCGTGGTTGACGTTACTGCGTGTGTGTTTCGACAGGACAAATTCCAAGCAGACTGGAATAAACGTATAAATGCTATTACGTCATATATGTCGTCGAAACCATTAAATAACGTTTGATAAACAACTACTGAACTTGTTTAACTAAGGGTTGAATGTTTTAGTATTGCGGTTCATCGGTGTATGAAAACAGTTGGCTAGTACACGGTTAGTAAAGCCCGTGTTAAATACACAGATAAATCACAATTCTAAAAGATTAAATGTTTATATTTACAGTCATTATTTACAAAGTTTCTACAGGATAATCTTACTTCATCGCTAAAAAGTAATGCTTCTAATACAAGTATTAACCTTATTATGAATCGGCTGTTTGAACAGCGGCAGCGCCAATGAGGTCACATAAATCTTTTCGCAATGAAACGTCATCTGACCAATTTCAAGAGTCGTTGTTGCAGTATCAGAGGTAATCCGAATATGTTGTGTTTATCAGATAGTGAATGCTATTGAAAAGATATGCCTTCATCTAACGAAGCGCAATAGAAGTGTAAATATGAACTCGACGTTTCGTCATTCTTTGTAAATGAACAGACTTGATTACTGTACGCGTTATATAGCGACATTTTATGTATAAAGCAAAACAATACATTAGTTTGTATTATAAGTATAATATCACATTCGATGTCAATGCATACGAAATTTAATAAGCCAAAATGTTTTTGTTTTTTTATTAATTTTAGAAAACTCGTGTAATAAATTTTGAATTGAATGACCCCTCGTGTAATATTAAGAGTTTTGATATTAGGCATTCACAGCTGTTAAGGGACTCTATCATGTTTTATAGAGACAGATATCAACATTTTAAGTTTATGTTTAATATGAACACATACGCACGCACGCACGCACGCACGCACGCACGCACACACACACACACATACACACACACACTACTTGAGACAATGGTAAGTTGTCTTTAGAAGTTAAAATAAAAGTTTTTCAAAAATAAAGGAAAATATTATAATTTAAAAAGTAAAGTTTTATTTTTCCGAAGTGCGATATTAACGCTGTTGAACATTGGCTACTTTCAGCTTTGAACTTAACGAATTTTTCTTGAAAGAAGTAATGGCCACCATGTTCGTAATAAACGATATAGAATGTTTGAGAGAGTTCCTTTGATTTTAATAAAATTTCCCCACAAATTTCATGCTGTTTTCTTTAAAATAAATATGTGCGAATAAACAGAAAACACTTTCTTTGCACACGATACGGAAGTGGCGTCACGTAAACAAATAAAAAAAGAGACGACTGCAAAATTATTAGTATAATTATTTAATTTTCATGATAGTAAATGTTGACGTTACGTGTTAAATATGTGTGTTATCGGTAGA
This sequence comes from Mya arenaria, assembly GCF_026914265.1. Lineage (NCBI taxonomy): Eukaryota > Metazoa > Mollusca > Bivalvia > Myida > Myidae > Mya > Mya arenaria. The sequence goes on along the minus strand of NC_069137.1, from coordinate 38,624,488 downwards.
AATACTTTATATTCCGTGTGGTTGTTATGCTATATGGAAAGAAATATAGTCAATTCATCTTTATAATCGTCGAATTGTGATCGAGAGGTCGCTACAAACACTAAATGGCCTTTGGGAGAATTTGAGTACATTCATTTTTGACACACTCGCCTTATGTGCTACCTCCAACTTCGATGTCTGAGTCCAATTTATGTTCCACTGCGAAATCGTAAAATTAGTCGCATTTTAATTTGTTGAAAACTTTACAATGCGATAGTCTGCTACTACAATCTGTGTTGAAAACACATATTGACGAATTTTCCAGGCATATGTCTGTACTGACATGTGTTACATATCTGACAGGTTATCGAACGTACTTACATATAAGACAAGAAGCCAAGCATACATACATATGTGACAGGTTGTCTACTGTACTCACATGTCTGACACGTTGTCTATTGTACTTACATGTGTGACACGTTGTCTATTGTACTTTCATGTGTGACACGTTGTCTATTGTACATTCATGTGTGACACGTTGTCTATTGTACTTTCATGTGTGACACGTTGTCTATTGTACTTACATGTGTGGCACGTTGTCTTTTGAACTTACATGTGTGACACGTTGTCTTTTGTACTTACATATTTGACACGTTGTCTATTGTACTTACATGTGTGACACGTTGTCTATTGTACTTTCATGTGTGACACGTTGTCTATTGACTAACAAATATGACACGTTGTCTATTGTACTTACATGTGTGACACGTTGTCTATTGTACTTACATGTGTGACACGTTGTCTATTGTACTTACATGTGTGGCACGTTGTCTTTTGAACTTACATATGTGACACGTTGTCTTTTGTACTTACATATTTGACACGTTGTCTATTGTACTTACATGTGTGACACGTTGTCTATTGTACTTTCATGTTTTACACGTTGTCTATTGACTAACAAATATGACACGTTGTCTATTGTACTTACATGTGTGACACGTTGTCTATTGTACTTACATGTGTGGCACGTTGTCTTTTGAACTTACATATGTGACACGTTGTCTTTTGTACTTACATATTTGACACGTTGTCTATTGTACTTACATGTGTGACACGTTGTCTATTGTACGTACATATTTGACACGTTGTCTATTGTACTTACATGTGTAACACGTTGTCTATTGTACTTACATGTGTGACATATTGTCTATTGTACTTACATGTGTGACACGTTGTCTATTGTACTTACATGTGTGACATATTGTCTATTGTACTTACATATGTGACACGTTGTCTATTGTACTTACATGTGTGGCACGTTGTCTATTGTACTTACATGTGTGACATATTGTCTATTGTACTTACATGTGTGACACGTTGTCTATTGTACTTACATGTGTGACACGTTGTCTATTGTACGTACATATTTGACACGTTGTCTATTGTACTTACATGTGTGACACGTTGTCTATTGTACTTACATGTGTGACATATTGTCTATTGTACTTACATGTGTGGCACGTTGTCTATTGTACTTACATGTGTGACACGTTGTCTATTGTACTTACATGTGTGACACTTTGTATATTGTACTTACATATGTGGCACGTTGTCTATTGTACTTACATGTGTGACACGTTGTCTATTGTACTCACATGTGTGACATATTGTCTATTGTACTTACATGTGTGACACGTTGTCTATTGTACTTACATGTGTGGCACGTTGTCTATTGTACTTACATCTGTGACACGTTGTCTATTGTACTTACATGTGTGACACTTTGTATATTGTACTTACATATGTGGCACGTTGTCTATTGTACTTACATGTGTGACACGTTGTCTATTGTACTTACATGTGTGACATATTGTCTATTGTACTTACATGTGTGACACGTTGTATATTGTACTTACATATGTGGCACGTTGTCTATTGTACTTACATATGTTACACGTTGTCTACTGTACTTACATGTGTGACACGTTGTCTTTTGTACTTACATGTGTGACACGTTGTCTATTGTACTTACATGTGTGACACGTTGTCTATTGTACTTACATGTGTGACACGTTGTCTATTGTACTTACATGTGTGAGACGTTGTCTATTGTACTTACATATGTGACACGTTGTCTATTGTACTTACATGTGTGACACGTTGTCTTTTGTACTTACATGTGTGACACGTTGTCTATTGTACTTACATGTGTGACACGTTGTCTATTGTACTTACATGTGTGACACGTTGTCTATTGTACTTACATGTGTGACACGTTGTCTATTGTACTTACATGTGTGACACGTTGTCTATTGTACTAACATGTGTGACACGTTGTCTATTGTACTTACATGTGTGACACGTTGTCTATTGTACTTACATGTGTGACACGTTGTCTATTGTACTTACATGTGTGACACGTTGTCTATTGTACTTACATGTGTGACACGTTGTCTAAAGTACTAACATGTGTGACACGTTGTCTATTGTACTTACATGTGAGACACGTTGTCTATTGTACTCACATGTGAGACACGTTGTCTATTGTTCTTACATGTGTGACACGTTGTATATTGTACTTACATGTTTGGCACGTTGTCTATTATACTTACATGTGTGACATATTGTCTATTGTACTTACATGTGTGACACGTTGTATATTGTACTTACAAGTGTGACACGTTGTCTATTGTACTTACATGTGTGACACGTTGTCTATTGTACTTACATGTGTGAGACGTTGTCTATTGTACTTACATGTTTGGCACGTTGTCTATTATTCTTACATGTGTGACACGTTGTCTTTTGTACTTACATGTGTGACACGTTGTCTATTGTACTTACATGTGTGACACGTTGTCTATTGTACTTACATGTGTGACACGTTGTCTATTGTACTTACATGTGTGAGACGTTGTCTATTGTACTTACATATGTGAGACACGTTGTCTATTGTACTCACATGTGAGACACGTTGTCTATTGTTCTTACATATGTGACACGTTGTCTATTGTACTTACATGTGTGACATATTGTCTATTGTACTTACATATGTGGCACGTTGTCTATTGTACTTACACGTGTGACACGTTGTCTATTGTACTTACATGTGTGACACGTTGCCTATTGTACTTACATGTGTGACACATTGTCTATTGTACTCACATGTCTGACACGTTGTCTATTTTACTGACATGTGAGACACGTTGTCTATTGTACTTACATGTGTGACACGTTGTCTATTGTACTTACATGTGTGACACGTTGTCTATTGTACTTACATGTCTGACACGTTGTCAATTTTACTTACATGTGTGACACGTTGTCTATTGTACTTACATGTGTGACACGTTGTCTATTGTACTTACATGTGTGACACGTTGTCTATTGTACTTACATGTGTGACACGTTGTCTATTGTACTTACATGTCTGACACGTTGTCTATTTTACTTACATGTGAGACACGTTGTCTATTGTACTTACATGTGTGACACGTTGTCTATTGTACTTACATGTGTGACACGTTGTCTATTGTACTTACATGTGTGACACGTTGTCTATTGTACTTACATGTGTGACACGTTGTCTATTGTACTTACATGTGTGGCACGTTGTCTCTTGTACTTACATGTGTGACACATTGTCTATTGTACTCACATGTCTGACACGTTGTCTATTTTACTGACATGTGTGAGACGTTGTCTATTGTACTTACATATGTGAGACACGTTGTCTATTGTACTCACATGTGAGACACGTTGTCTATTGTTCTTACATATGTGACACGTTGTCTATTGTACTTACATGTGTGACATATTGTCTATTGTACTTACATATGTGGCACGTTGTCTATTGTACTTACATGTGTGACACGTTGTCTATTGTACTTACATGTGTGACACGTTGTATATTGTACTTACATGTGTGACACATTGTCTATTGTACTCACATGTCTGACACGTTGTCTAATTTACTTACATGTGAGACACGTTGTCTATTGTACTTACATGTGTGACACGTTGTCTATTGTACTTACATGTGTGACACGTTGTCTATTGTACTTACATGTGAGACACGTTGTCTATTGTACTTACATGTGTGACATATTGTCTATTGTACTTACATGTGTGACATGTTGTCTATTGTACTTACATGTGTGACACGTTGTCTATTGTACTTACATGTGTGACACGTTTTCTACTGAACTGATAAATTTGACACGTTGTCTATTGTACTTACATATTTGACACGTTTTCTTTTTTTACTTACATGTGTGACATGTTGTCTACTGTACTTACATGTGTGACACGTTGTCCACGCTTGCCACCTTCCATCTTCTGTTCCAAACATCGTGTCTACTTTGTTGAACCATTTACATTTGTCTGAAATGCGACCGAGCGGATAGTAATGTACACTGGCATGGGAGAAAACACTGAAAAAGTCAATGGTGAAATCCTTTAAAACAAGAAGAGTTGTCCTTACATTCTATATTCAAAATTGGCATCTAGGGACCGTTTCATTAATAATGATAAGAGCGTTTCGTGTCTAAAAATATTGTATCGTTTCAAAGCTATGCATAACATGTATGAAATTATTCCTTGTATAGAAATAGTAGATGCAAGATTACTGAGAAAAGACTTCACAAAAAAACGTACATGTAAATGATAATAGATTATACTGTTTGAACACATATACAGATTTCCCCAACAATGGATATACAGTTGCGGAGCAATCCTAAACAAACGCTTTATTTTCTTCATTAACTCCGGCAGCGGAAGTCGAGAGCCCTGCATGGTGGTATATAGAAACTGTTTTTGCATATTTGAGTAGCCTAGACCCACTAATAAAGGAATCTGATTGATGGCATTGGGCCATCTTTGGTGAAAGCTATTCGTATAAATATGTGGATAGAGATTGCCAATCGGTTGGAAATTATTCCATTTTTAGTTTAACAATGAAGAAAATGTGTAATTGCATATAAAAAAGTATAACAAATCATTAATATTACTTTAAAAAATTCTTCAAGCATTTTGGACAAAATCACGTTCAAAATGGCGTTCAAGATGGCTGCTCAAATGTCTCACAATGACCTATTAAAACAATAAAGCAGTTTGGACAACTTTCAAGTTCAACATAACGTCCAAGATGGCCACCAACATGTACCAAACTAGACGTTTACTTGTAGTAGTGTTTTCCAATATAAATGAGCCAATTAAAGACTTCTATTTTATACTTGGAATTTATTTTGAGACTCGAAAAACATGTCTTCCAACATGTTTTATATAAATATTTACTTTTGAATATATGATATAAATATCTATTTACAAACATTATAGAATCTATCCAAATCCGATAAAGCATTTAAGACTGCCGCAATGAATTATTTTTAAAATGGCCAATTTAACGTTTTTGGTTACGTTTCAATAAAATATCTCAGTCGGTAACCTTACGTTGCTTAAGAGTGATCAGGTACACCCGTAAAATGACGGGCAGAATCTATGCGATAAATATACGATATTGAATTGAAACGCAGTTTAGGCCAAAAACGAGGTTACGCCTGGACATTTACGATATTAAGCCTGATGATCTTTTTTTTAAACGAGGCCCAGCTACGTATTAAGCACTGTATCGTACGATTGTTGACGCTTTTTCTATGACAAGTTCAAATGACTCACGACAAAAGACAATTAATCGACAAATATTTACACCTTAACTTCCATTCCTTAAATAAACTGCCTTTCGACAATTGCAGTTATCATCCGATAAACGCATCATCTTCGGATATGTTCGGATCGCGAATCACCGCATAACAATATACATGAAAATTGCTTATCGTTTTTTTTGTTTGTATTGTGTCAGCAGGTCCCACAAACAATAAATAAATGACGTTATTGTGACGTCATTTGATAAAATGTTTCCGGTTACAGTCGGGTCGTTCTATTTATTTACCGAATAGGTGAGAAAGGCTTACTGTAAGGTTTTCTTAAACGAAATAAAGTATTTTTTTAACAATTCTTGAATGAAATAATGAACTATTGGTGTAAATATAAGTAATTGCGGGATTGATGTCATTATCGGGGATATGAACGCAATTGGGCTGGTCAAAATACACACCTTGACCAGCCCAATTGCGTTCATACCCCGACAATGACATCATTCCCGCAATTCATTACTTAATTGATGACGTTGCCTGCACTGTTTACCACGACATTTAAAAGCATAATGAATATACATGGCTAAGTTTCTATTAAATTAACATTATCATACTTTATTAATTCAAAATTTCTTTTTGGTACACATGGTATGTTCCAATAATATTGATCAATATGTGTGTTTCATAACGTCATTATACGGAGGACATTCAATAATAAAATGAAATTCATCTTCTAAAACATGACATAAAATACATTTTCTAGTTAATCATGTATTGTTGGGCGAAATGGAATCTCAACTTAAGCGTAGATGAAACGTTGAGCATCGTATGATGTTTATCAAAACGTAGCACATTTGTAAGTTCATTGATATTCAAAATGGCCTCAAAGTTGGCTGCCGAATGAACGAAAATGTTAAATTCCCAATGAACTTCTTCATTCTGTTTGATGGCTTATCAGAAAACTTATAAATGTTATTGTTTTTTTATTTAATAAATATACTTTAAAGCATTCTTAAAGCATTTTTGGACAAAATTACGTTCAAAATGGCTTTCAAGATGGCCGCCCAAATGTCTCACAATGGTGATTTCTTTTTAAAAGTTTGCCTTGGCTTTGCTGTTTGGTAAGAAATCAACTTATTGTTTACATTTAACAAATATTATTTTATAGAACTATAAAGCATTTTGGACAAATTTCAAGTTCAACATTACGTAGCACATTTGTAAGTTGTCATACTATATTGCGAAAAAGTCACGATTTCTAACGGATGGTCGGGGATGTGATAATTTTTTTTCTATTTTTTTTTTTTTTTTTTTGGTGGGGGGTAAAGAAAACATCAATTTTCGACCGTAAATATGACAAAAACTGCGATCTGATTTTTTATCAGAAGTTTTATATCATTCACGAGAAAATTTGCTCATTTCAAGACAAAAAAATAAAAATAAGTTGTCAAAGCGGTCAGTCTGTGAGGGTGCAGCTCTTGTTGGAAACGTCAATACGATCAAACACGTATATCCCCAAAAGTACCAAAAAAAAAAATCAGAAATTAAAATAAATGCTTTTTTTCCTTACACAATATAAAATATTTCTGTGTATAATACGTACAAGAGGATTTATACACCGGACAGTCATGTTCTTTCATTATTAAATCGCTTACATATCAAAGAGAAGGTTTTACTGGAATGACTATGCATTTGCATAATCTTAACAAAGTTAATTTATTTGTACTATCTGTAATATGATCAAGCTTTGACTTCTTTTCAGGTAAAAAAATGGGGCACAGCCACAACAAATAAGAAGTTAGATCTTGTTTGCGCCCTTTCCTGATCTGGATTATATCATGTATCATTAAAAAGTATTTTGCATAGCAAACGTACACTCAAGGACTGCATTGTTCTGTGTTGCGTATGATTAAAATGTGTAGAAATGTAGCGATATTTTTTTTAATTGTGAGGATACTTGGCAACCGTTAATATACAAAACCATTTGGCTTCATTCGCCGATTTAGATTTGGTCTGTGTTTCATTAGTCGCAAGTTTTACGATTGTCCTTATGCAGCGATTCGTCGTGTCGTTATAGCTTACCGTTCTAGACAAACGTCTTCTTGAACGTTGTTAGATCCGACACTTAGTTGATAATTGAGATACTTGCATTGGATGCACTTACGTACATGGGTGCAGGAAAACGCCACCGAGACTGAAATAAAGTTCAACAAACGGATGTGAATTTGAATTCCGCTATTCATAGTTCACACTTGACGATTCTTTAAATTCGATAAATGAGATATTGAGAAGTGTATTCATGAATTTTCTAAAATTAAACAGAATAATTATGAACTTGAGGAGGGGGTGTCTGTGAATTGTCCTTTCGTGTTACACCGTCGGAGAGTTTGAAGGATGAGAAAGCATTGACAATTGTTCAAGCATTTGTTTCCTTTGCAAAGAATGTTTACTGTATCCAAAGGGTATTTGATCACGCGTAAAGAAAATGTGTTAAAAATGAATTACAATACCATTTCCATATTAAACAGTTTTTTTTCTTTCAAAAGTGTTTTGTATTTAACATAAATTATCATGTTTTTAATCTAAATATTTATTTTGACAAATTTTATCATTCAATATTGATCCATGTGAAATAACTCACTATGTATAAAAAGCATTAAAAGTTGCAATGCAAATTTGATATTTCACTGAAAAAAAAAACACCACTCGATAATTCACCGGAAAGGGTAAATGATAATGTGTGAAAATATCATTATTTGAGAAATCGTGATTCCCTATGGATTTTTTAAGTTAATTATAAAGTGTAAACATCTCATTCACGTATAAAAGAAAACTTGTTAACATTTAAAAAAAAAAAAACACACACACCTAAAAATTCAAACTTTTCGTGACCGGAGAACAAAAAGCTGAGATGAAAAATCTAAAACTAATTAAGCAAATTTTGTGTGTAATTTGACATAGAAAAAAATAATTTATCCAGTTTGGCATTTTTCGTGTTCACATAAGAGAGCTGATTGAGACTTCCGGTGAATTGTCAAAAGCAACAAGGTTGCTAGATGATTTTAATCAACAGCGGTGGCCATAAAAAGAAAGGCGGGTAAAAAGAAAAAAACAGGAAATGAACATAAGTCGGCTGTATTTGTGAAGAATACAATTATCATTTCTAAGAGTAGATGACTTTAAGAAAATTGTCAAGTACAATATGTATTCCGTCTTTGGTCAATACTAGCGCTGCGTCATTCGTTTGGCTCCTCAAGATCCAAAGAAAAAATAACCAAATTCGAAGACTTCACAAAAAAGCATTGTTATCTAAGAAGCAAATATTACGATTATGTTCGTAGAATACAAAGATGTATTGCTGTTTACCGACGGGTCGATTATGGGAAACCCTGGACCGATAGGAGCAGGAGGTGCAATATAGAAAGGATGCCTGCAATTCTAGGCATGTCAGATTGTCTTGGGGAGGACACCGAAACCTGACTGACCACATTCAACCCATATAGATTTCGGTTGGGAGTACACGTCCAAAGTTGCGCCCCGAAGATGTGCCCTCTCTAATGCAAAACCCTGGATGCGCCCCTGGTTAAAAAAGGTTAGACGGATCTTTCAAAGGTAGTGCCAAGCAGCAATACATACAGCCTTTAAAGGCAAATACCGATGTCAAAAGTTCTTAACATCAAAACGTCTGGATGAAAGACATAACAAAATAGAAGTACATTGGGTACCATGGCCTGAACATGAAATAGCCGACAATTTTGCAAACGAAACACAAACAACAGGCAGCAGATTAACATTGAAATTGCGTATCAAGAAAAAGGACTCAACGTAAGCTATCCAAATAGCAAAAACAGTATATTAGTTAGGAAAATTAAACGGATATAATTCAAATGTTTTCAAAATACCAGAATATGGAAGATTCCTTTGAGACACACGCAGACATATGTGTAGCTTTCCAGTGGCCGCAGTCGTCTCAAAGATCATTGGGTGAGCATTACAAACAGTGAACACGGAAACGAAACGGAATAGTTAACATTTTATATTTTGCTGTAACGTTAGAAGTATTCCAAAATAAAAGAAAACTTAATATTTATATTTATATGAAAAACAACAGAAACCAGTCCAGTAAGGCAAAAACTTGAATGACGTTGGTATCCATTGCTTGGCAGTCTCTCTCTTGGTACTTGCTAGTGAGATGGAAGACATCTCTATAGAAACAAAGGAAGCTCTTGTAGGATTGCTAGCAATGACATGGTAATAAAACGTTTCTGGTTCAAGTGACATAACTTACTGACATTTTTTAAAAAAGTATCAGGTAGATTTAGCACAGACATGATGACAGTAACGAGTAATTTCGTCAAAAAACAACGCCGCCATCGGTGACAAGAAGCCTATTCGATATAAAAACAACAACAAAAATATTGTATCTTTGAGGAAAAGAATCGTGAAGTGTAATCCCTTATTTTTTCGGTAATTTGAAGACAGGAAGAGTGAAACTTTTAAGCCTTAAGTAAAGTTCAAATATGGTAAAAATGATATAACAAATAATAAGATATAATAAATAATGATAATTAAAACATTTCATTATGCTTCAACGTATATATCGGTAGTAATACTATTTAAAAACAATATATCTATCAAAAAATATTTACGACTCGTATAACTAGTATGTAATAAACATGAACATATATATACGTACCCAGAACTGTTAACTTCAGAAAATATTTCAAAACAAAACCATCCATTTTTCTTCATATAATGTTCGCCTCTACCTTATATTATTTAATAGCAGAGCGAGACCACCTGCCTAGGACAAAGCTCGTAAATAATGTTTTACGCGGTCTTTATTCTTTACTTCACAAAACAGCTTTGATCACCCTCCCAGACCAAGGCCCGAAAATTAAGTTTCACACGGTCTGCTATCCCATCCACTTTGATCAAATTTCCCTTTATTCAGGTTTCACGCAACGTACCATCCTGACCCAGACAAAAACAGTTTTGATCACTAACCTCGCAGACCGAGGCCCGACAATTAAGTTTCACACGGTCTGCTATTCCATCCACATTGATCACATTGCCCGTTATTTAAGTTTCACGCAACGTATCATCCTGGTCGAGACAAGTACAGCTGTGATTTATTGCCTAGGCCGAAGTCCTTCAACGAAGTTTTAGACAATGTACCATCCTAATCCAGGCGTTTACAGTTGTGATCAATTGTCTAGGCCGATGTCCTTCAAAGAAGTTTTAGACAATGTACCATCCTAATCCAGGCGTATACAGTAGTGATCAATTGTCTAGGCCGATGTCCTTCAAAGAAGTTTTAGACAATGCACCATCCTGATCCAGGCGTATACAGTAGTGATCAATTGTCTAGGCCGATGTCCTTCAAAGAAGTTTTAGACAATGTACCATCCTGATCCAGGCGTATACAGTAGTGATCAATTGTCTAGGCCGATGTCCTTCAAAGAAGTTTTAGACAATGTACCATCCTAATCCAGGCGTATACAGTTGTGATCAATTGTCTAGGCCGATGTCCTTCAAAGAGGTTTTAGACAATGAACCATCCTGATCCAGGCGTATACAGTTGTGAACAATTGTCTAGGCCGATGTCTTTCAATGAGGTTTTAGACAATGAACCACCCTGATCCAGGCGTATACAGTTGTGAACAATTGTCTAGGCCGATGTCTTTCAATGAGATTTTAGACAATGCACCATCCTGATCTACACGAATACAGTTGTGATTCATTGCCGAGGTCGAAGTCCTTCGATGAAGTTTCAGACAATGTACCGACCTAACCCTGACGAATACAGTTGTACAACCGTCAAATACATTTTAATCCCTTACATAGACCAGAGACCTATATTACAGAGATACAATATTTCCATTTATGATCTCTGCATAGAACGAGGCCAGGAGTTCCCAAATACCTTTAACACAAATAAATCAAATTCAAAGTTTGTATCTGAAGAAGAGATTGCTGCAGTTGATCAGAAATTCCTGATAAAATAGTGTTGAGATTATTTATTTTATATTAAACAACTTTTGATGGCGCAATTTAAAAAATAGAATAAAAACAATATAACATTACAATTATGTTCAGTTGATGCAAGAAATATGTGTGGATCAACAAGATTCAAGTTTTTAAATGTCTGTGTCACTGCAAGCTTCCGGGCCAATGACGTCAGAAAGATATTTAGGCAAACTTTTCCATAGCGCAGTCGGGATTTCTAATCACAGGATACATTTTTTTCATAATTTCGACTCCCTCCAAACCCTCGCACATAAAAACAGTATCAGTCTATTCGTTCAACAAATATAATTCTCGACCACGCGTGATGCTGAAACTACGGCCGTATTCAAGGACTTTTTGAAGAGTGCGCGGTACGCAAGAGGCTGGTTTATCAAATTCGGTAAACTCTATTTTGTAGGAATGATTTGAATGAGTATTACAAGACGCAAGAGCATTCGGAACACTATGAGGGAGGGGTGCGGGGGTTATAATGGGGGAAAGGGGATTATAATGGGAGAGAGGGTTATAAACTCATAATATAACCCGACAATACGAAACTTATATAAGTACTTCTCACTTTCCCGTGCGTTTTTATGAACTTTTTCCGACATTAAATATTTTAGTAATAAGTTTACATACATCACCTAATGATGATCATTATAATCAAAATCAATATTTCCCTTAAAACTCCAAAATGCACAATTGTGTTTCGAACCTTCTTACATTGTCAGTTTCGAGAACTCAAATTACATATGTATGCCTAATTGTATTGATTTTTTTTTAAATATTAAAAGAGTAATCCTTTATTAAACTCTTTATTGACGTTTCGGCCTTAAGGCCTTTTTCAAAATACTAACAAAAAAACTCTTTCTACAATTGAGACTTAACATGGCAAATGTAATATAAGGAATGACGTTATACAGGAAATGAAGAGTTTAATAAAGGATTTGTACAGTTATATTCCCTGAGGAATAATTACAGTAATAAAGGAGTAATTTAGAAAAACGTTTGGTTCTCCAGTATGTTTGACACACACGACAGATTCTCTCCAGGGGGGCAACTTCTTAGTCGAAAATTAAAATTATCTTAGTGTCATGGTTTCATCATTGTGATACGTAATTAAAGGACTTGAACTTTAGCCAGTTTTAAAAATGAGCACAAAGTTGAGAAAATAAAGTAAATCAACGTGTTGACATTTGTGACGTTTATACAGATTTAGGATTGTTTAAGTCACGACTAAAATCATTTATTGAAACGGACCACAAGGGCGGGTTTAAATAAACGATGGTAGTCGTAGCTTCAATAATCTGAAATATTTATCAACGGCACAAATGCCAAGAAGCTGATTTCGTTTTTTTTGAATTTCTAAAACTTTATTTTAATTAGTAATATAATGAAATATATGTAGAAAAAAAGCAACGCGAACGTATGACACCAAGCATATTTTTATTTTATAACAGTGGACATAGATCGGCTAAGATCTTTATTGGCTCGTGTATAATTTATATAAACATATATTGTCGTTATAATTATATCCTTACCTATTTTACTTCATTGTTACAATAACAGCGCCATGTTCGGGCCTCAAGTTCTTTTACTGTTTACATTACTTCGAAACATATTGTATAATTTCACTTCGTCCGCGCTTCTTCATTAATTATGTACGTTTTAAGTCACATAAGCAATTGTCCAATCACTTTATGGGCTAATAATTCGAGCTTAAAGAAAACTTAAAAGGTTTACTTAAATAAAAACAAATACACGAGCAGGGTATTGATGTGTAAACTATAAAGAGACCCACTAACTTAATTCAATACCATCTAGTCTATTTAGATAATACCCATGCTGGGAATGAACGATTTCTCAAATAAATGTGGTAATTAGCTTATAAATAATTTATCAAACCCATTCTAGACTATTGCTCACTAAAATTCAGTCGAACTATAGTAATCCTTTATGTAGTTTGCTTTATGTATTTAATTAAGCACTAGATATCGCTTTTTTATTTTTGTTTACACAAACCATAATGTATTAAAAAGCAGCTTGAATGAATGACAGACGCGAGACATTGTATAAGCCTAAAGCTTTCTTCTCAATTCTGTCTTAAATAACAACGTACCATTATGTGGTGAATTTGTTTATATTTATTTCTTCACCGCATTTGTTGTTCATAATGATCGTACATTCTCACTTGTGTAATTTATTTAAAAAAAATACTGTTTAAACAAACTATAGTTTTATTATTTTTTTCTGTCCATCAATGCATTGAATATATATATATAGCTTTACTTACTCCATTCTCTGGAGATGGACATAGTATAGGGCAATACATGTACATACATGAGAATGAATATATACAAACACAATACAGTTTTGATAGTACATAGTAATAAAACAAGATTATCAGAAGACACAGTAACAGTTATTATTACAAATCTGTTTTATACACATAACGATTGTTACATTTGTGTTTTAAGCTGCATAGTAGTCGGATCTTAACAAACGATTAAGAACAAAGTCAATGCATGTATTTTAGATTTTAGCATGTTGTGATCTGTTTTTGTGATATATATTCAAGTACTTAAAAGCTGTATTCTAATGATACCATGTAATCGACTGTATTATGTATTACCAAGTGTATACTGAGAGTGTGTTTAACCTGAAAAAATATCAATCAATCGATCAATCAATCAATCAATCAATCAATCAATTAATCGATCGATCAATCAATCAATCGATCAATCAATCAATATATCAATCAATCAATCAATCAATCAATCAATCAATCAATCAATCAATCAATCAAACCTAAAGTGTGAAGTTCGTGTAATTGCTGAATCATGTTAATTGATGATAATGTAAACTTGATATCTGTTTACATTGTAAATAAACCCTTCTGGCATTTACCCCGTGAATTATCAAAGTAATCAGTTAAGACATGGAATTAATTATATCGATATAAAGATTATAAAATAAAGTTAGAAAATCTAAACTCAAAACCATAACACTACGGTAGCAGGATTTGACTCCTTAAATGTAACAGGGTTCGATCCGTTGAATGTAGCAGGGATCGGTCCCTGTAATGTAGCAGGATTTGATCCCTTGAATTTAACTGGGTTCGATCCGTTGAATATAGCAGGTATCGGTTCATGTGCTATAGCAGGATTTGATCCCTTGAATGTAGGAGGATTCGATCAATTTAGTGTTATAGGATTTGATCTCTTGAATGTAGCAGGATTTGATCCCTTGAATATATCAGAATTCGATTCTTTAAAGGTAACAGGATTCGATGCCTTGAATGTAGCACAATTCGATCCATTGAATGTAGCAGGAGTCCATCCCTCTTATGTAGCAAGATTTGATCCCTTGAAGCTTGCAGAATTCGATCCCATGAATATATCAGAATTCGATCCCTTCATGGTAGCAGAATTTAATCCCTTGAATATATCAGAATTCGATTCATTGAAGGTAGCAGGATTTGATCCCTTGAATATATCAGAATTCGATTCCTTGAAGGGAGCAGGATTCAATTCCTTGAATGTATCAGAATTCGATCCCTTGAATGTAGCAAGATCCGATCCCTTGAATGTAGCAAGATCCGATCCCTTGAATGTAGCAGGATTCGATCCCTTGAATGTAGCAGAATTCGATCCCTTAATTGTATCAGAAGTTGATCACTTGAATGTAGCAGGATTTAATCCCTTGAATGTATCAGAATTCGACCCTTGAGCAGGATTTTTTCCCCTAAATGTAGCAGGATTATATCAATATCAATATATAAATAAAAAATAATATATATATATATATATATATATATATATATATATATATATATATATATAAATATTCTTTCATCAACAGTACGTTTAAAGTGCATTAAATGTTTAGAAATAGTCAACCAATTCAAATGTTATGTATTCCTTTTACTTTTCAAATGAAAATATCAATTAAGCATTCATAAATAATCTAATATTGACTATAAATGTTGCAAAATAAATAAAATGAGAAACAGGCTGCTGTGTGTTTATTGTTTGAATTGGTATCAAACGGTAGCAAGTCAAAAGCGTCAAGAACTAAATATATATGTCCCCGGATACTTAAGGGACTCGTTCATGATTTATAGAGTCAGAAATCGAAACACATAGTTTGATTTGTGTGAAACGTTAACAAAATGTTTTTAACAATGATGAAACAGCATTAAAGAATCAAATTAGAGCTCCAATGTTAATATTTATTTGAAAACGTCACATATTTTTTATTGCATAAAGCGTTAGTAACAATACTGAAATTTGAATAAGTTTATGATTGGACTTATACAATTTTGTTCATATGAATACTTGCCAGTTGTTGTTTGATCATTGTTTATAAAAGTAAGCGGAAACATTTAATCACAACAACATTAAAAAATCATTGTTTTTAACATAAAATCTATAAATTAGTCCTTTTTAAGCTCAGTTTGGTTGAAACGAACCATCTGTTTAGTTAATTCATACTTTGGGTATAGACGTTTTCAAATTTACTTTATAATATCGAGGATATTTATTGATTACAGTGTAAGATCGTACTTTATTTCACCAGTGGCCATAGAAAAGAAATGTTGACGAGTGGCACAGCCACGAGCGAAAATATAATTATTCTATAACCATGAGTGAAATAAAATACGATCTTGCACTAAAATCAACGAATTTTCTTTTTATTTCATGCCTTTCTGATGGGTTTTGGTTAAGTTCTTTCTCCGCTTCAGAAACTCCTGTTTGGAGCCTCCGCCCGAAGGGCAGTAACCGCTGCGTGGAGTTTGTTCCAAAACGCGCGAGGAGTAGCTCTTTTAACATAAAATGGTTCCTCGCTCATTGAAAGTACATGTTTCCAAATATGTTTAATTTCAAATTTTATTAAATAAAATCAACAAAAACACATATAATTGCAATTTTAAACATAAAGAATGGATCGTTGATGGCGTAGTAATACATTTGGCATTGTACACAAACATTGAATTTTCAACGACATGGCTCAGTTTATCATGGCACGTGATGGCAAATCCTTTTAGTGGATTTGAAACAGAATTACCAAGGAAAAAGTGCTTAAAAGCATGGAATGACCTTTAAGTCGCTTCGTACGCTATTATAATTAAAAAATGCCTACTGTCATAAAACGTAACATGTATTTTAATGAAAGGAGCTATATCCTTCAAGAACCTAGCGGGGATGTCAGCAAGCCCAGTGTTCGATTTGGACAATACCTTGAAGACAATTTGCTGTGTCACAGTATACAGTTTACAAAATATTTTACGCATTATTAATTTGCTTAAAGAATTTTAAAAGCATTAGATGAGACATTAAATTGGTGCTGCAGGCAGTTTCTCCACTAGAGGTGAGGCTACATATGTAAAAACAACATAATCAAAACAATTGGCTATTACTTGAGCAATAAGATAGGATAACATATATCAATTTAGGATGTTACTTATGCGCTTTGAACCTTTCGTAAATACTAAAACCTTTTTTCATGTGACAAAACATTTTGTATCCTTGTCAACCTTTTAAGGCGTGGTTTCTAGTTAATCAATGGATACCTTACTTTCCTTCTGAACCGAAGACCGCCAGAACCCAGTTATATACGGAACCCTGTAAGGACCATCGAAATCGCGACTTCGTCCCTCGCCTCTTAATATTGCCCAAGAAAAAAACGCGATAAATGCCTTTATATTAGCAAGAGCGCATGCACGAGCTCCTAAATAGCTCACTTAAACAAAATAATGACTAAATGGAAAATCGGCGAATGTTTTCGTAACTTACTGCAATGTTGGTGGTTGAAATCTGTTTATGGATTTGTGGTAGTCAAGGCCCTTTAAAATGAGCAAATGTGAATCTGTCCAGCGATCCTATTTGCAGATGCATGTGCACAATTTAATTGTGTTTTTTTTCATAAACAACTCAGGCCAAGGGTTGGACTGTCTCATAAAAAGAACCTCAACAAGTAGAAATTCGTCTTTTAGTATCTTTTTGAATCATCATATCAAAGATATTATTTCTCAAAAGTAGCGTAAACAACCTTGTACGTATTATTGACCTTACATGGCCGCTGCCATTTCCCGATTACGTCATTCTGGCATGCTTTTGTCGTGTTTCAAAAGATTTGATCTTAACACAAACCTAATTGGAAATGCGGCCAAGCGAGAACGATCCGCCTCTGTTTTCGAATGTTTTAAGGACACAAGACTGGAAATGACATATATGAGCATGTATTAAAATGAACATGTTAACCATGGAAATAGTATGAATAGAATGCACCAATACACATACTTTTAAATTAAACCGAGCCAAATAATTTTGTGGGAGGTTACCCAAACCATACAACTTTTTGTTTTATTTTTGGCGTTTGTTTAGGAAGGGAGAATGATGGCACACGTCCCAAATTGTGCATCCATATTACACTTCATGTAGCATAAACCCCTTAAATCCACCTTTTTTTCTCTCGTTATCTCATGACCTATTTTCTTGGTGTATTAATTCATCGATGGCTGTTACAGAGCTTTTCCAATGACTTGATTTATGCCACCGAATACATAGGATCAATGAAATGGCCACCTTCCAAATATCAATTCCACACAATGAAACTCATACAATTGGATCGACTATAGTTGCAAATGGTATTTCTTATCGACTCTTTGCTGACCCCAGCTTGGTTTAACTTTTATTTATTTAAGATAATAATGAAAATATCATGAGCAATGAAGCTGATAGATAACGAAAACAAATTTATAGTGAATATGATTAAGAAAAAATGCTAATAATAATATAAATTCTACAGCGCTGAGAATTAACGGAAAAAATCTGAGTCTCAATGTTCGTTTTTTTGTATATTTGTTGTCATATTTCATTGCATACCAGTGTAAAAATGCCAAATGCAAATGAGGAGTCATTATCATATTTCGAAGTCTAAATCACCTTTGCTGACTTCTATTGTGACACGTCTCGACCAATCAAAATGCTTTCGCGTGGAAGATTTACTTACCTGTCCTACTGCACACACAGCCGTTGTATTGCAGTCATGTGTATTGCTGATACTAGGACAATTGTAAAATTCTAGTGCATCTGGAAAAGATATTTAATCCTTTCTAGTTAAAAAAATCATTCTCAAAATCCTACGATATACCAATACTTCCCACAATAAATATTTGTTATTGTTTAACTATCATCAAAATCGGAATTTGAGGCGCAACCTGATGTCTAAACTCGTCCCAATTATGGCGGTCCGATTATTTCAGGCACAACCTGTTGCAAAAATTCATCTTATGTATGGTATTCGGGTTACTTGAAGCACAACCTGTTGTCAAAACTCATCCTATGTATGGCATTCCGGTTATTTGAAGCACAATCTGTTGTCAAAACTCGTCCTATTTATGGTATACAGCTTATTTGAAGCGTATCCTGTTGTCAAAACACGTCCTATTTATGACAGACAGGTTGTTTGAAGCGTATCCTGTTGTCAAAACTCGTCCTATTTATGACAGACAGGTTATTTGAAGCGTATTCTGTCGTCAAAACTCGTCCTATATATGAAAGACAGGTTGTTTGAAGCGTATCTTGTCGTCAAAACACGTCCTATTTATGACAGACAGGTTGTTTGAAGCGTATCCTGTTGTCAAAACTCGTCCTATTTATGACAGACAGGTTATTTGAAGCGTATTCTGTCGTCAAAACTCGTCCTATTTATGAAAGACAGGTCGTTTGAAGCGTATCTTGTCGTCAAAACTCGTCCTAAATATGACAGACAGGTTGTTTGAAGCGTATCCTGCTGTCAAAACTAGTTCAAATTATGCCAGTCCCGTTTTCTTTAAGCACATCGTTGTCAAAACTCGTCATATTAATGGTAGTCCGGCTAGGCTACTTGAAGTGCAACTTATTGTTAGAACTCGTTTAAATTATAAAAGTCCGGTTATTGAAGAGCAACATGTTGTCAAAACTCGTCCCAACTATGCCAGTCCAATAACTTGAGGAGCAACATGTTGTCAAAACTCGTCCCAACTATGCCAGTCCAGTAACTTGAAGAGCAACATGTTGTCAAAGCTTGTCCCAACAATGCAAGACCGGTTATTGGAAGGTTAACCTGTTGTAAAAAGTCGTCCTAACTATGGTAGTCTGTTTTGAAGCGCAACAAGATTACTAATTTAAAACTGGTTCCAGTTATGGCAGTCCGGTGATTTGAAGCGTAGCCTGTTAACAAAACTCTTCGAATTATACAACCCTTAAAGAGTAAAAAAGCACTTACCCGTTATGACGAAAATACTAGCAGCAAGTAACACAAAGGACGCTGATATAGAAATTTAAGTATGCCTAAAGAGAAAATACATGATAGCAAGAAAGGAAAATATCTCAAATGATTGTATATATTTTATATCATATATATAATTGTTTAAAGGAAAATTGTTTGATTCTGTGTAAGATAGCTATATGTTGACAACCAAAAGTTTTGTGTCCAAAGTGGCGTATCCACGTGATAAATATTTGCTATTGGTTGTTGCGGGGTGATATAGATTGCGGTCTTACACTGAAACAAACGTTTTGTTATTCATTATATGCCTAAAGGATATGGAGTAGCTTTTTAGAAAAGTGCTTAACATCACTCGAAGCTGACGTATTTAAAAGCGTGTCTCATGCAACAGTAAAATATCATGTCTATTTTATTGATACATCTAAATCAATAGCATCGGAAAGCATTAACTCTTACCTGCTCTCTATAATTGACGTCAGCTTATGTTAAAAATTATTTTAAGTTTAATAAGTTTTTCGAAAATTCTGATTTATGAAAATAAGTTTAAATGTAAATTATTTTCGATGATCAAACCAAACATAAAATAATTTTTTAAATTTACCGAATGCAATGAATGTCATTTCCAACACCACTTCTCGATTATGAGAAGAGAATGAATGAGAAAAACTAGATAAACTAATCGCCGCACACCATATGCTTATCTTCACACGATTCAGATTTGACGTTAAATGCAAGCTCTACTTAAACGATTGTTTAGGTCATGAAGGTATGGAGTTCCGTTAGGGCCATCGTGTATTCCACTTTACATTTAACCTAATGATACAAATTTTTTTGCTGAACAAGATCTAGAGCAGTATACTTGCCATCTTTTGGCTGTCGACGGTGTTAGCCGATAACATTACTTTTCTTTTAGCGACTCCTATCCGTAAATTGTCTAAAATATTTATATGACTTACGTAGTTATAAATAATCAACAACATGACAGTCAAATAATGAAAATTATGACCAGTTTAACCATTTTTGATCTGTTGTTGTTCTTTCAGATCATGTAGCAGTGCCCAGCTTTCTGCAAGATATACAACCGAAGCATCCGTTATTGTATTCGATGTGTTCAAATTGAACGGAGGCAAAGCCTACAACCCACACGCTGGAATAATCACTGCCCCATTCAAAGGATTGTACACATTTACAGTGTATATTTTGAAGATAACCATCGCACAGCTTCTTATTAGACAGATGTTTGCCTCAGTAATAACGACAACCATGTGTCCATCGGTACAGTAGACATAAGCTTTGCTGATAATATAAACACACGTACCTTCCTGGCAGTGTAACTGTGGTGGTACATTTGAATCGAGGTGATCGTATATTCGTAACGCATTTGGAGTGTTAAGATTTGTTTACAGGTTACCTAATCGCTGAAGTTTTCTTAGTGTGTCTGTCATCCAGCTATTTCTAATAAATAATGAATCAAAATAATTATTTGTTTTGTATCATCGTTTGGAAAGGAATGTAAAGGACATTAGTCTTTAAATTGAACAAACATTTCAATAGGCTTAGTTGAAATCATCTTCGTTGACCATACTTCAATAAAGCTAGGAAATTTTGGGCTAAAATATAATTAATCCTTTAAAAAAGATAAGTTTCAGACTGCTGGACCTAGTTTGAACGGTTCAATAATATAAAGTTGAGTAAATGCAGTTTCAAAGTGTGTTTTACTGTATTGGTTCGGACTGTTTGTTTATTATTCTCAACAATACAATACACAATATAGGGATGAGCCAAGAGGTCAAAATAGTAAGCAAACACCCTGTTTGGAAGCACGAGGTAGGAGACTAATATGCATTGAACAAACTTTTGAATGCATAAACCAGTATATATAGATATATATCCTATATATAGGAATTGTTCATTGAAAACAGGAATTGTTCATTGAAAACAGGAATTGTTCATTGAAAATAGGAAAGTACATTGATGACGTTCATTGTACGATTTGCAGTAACAATGAACAATGATAATGAACCGCAATTTAAAATATCCCTCAAAAGAAAAAAATAACCAGATGCTCTTCGTAATATGGGGAAATTAAATAATATATTTATTGTACTGACTATTTTTAGACCCGTTAGTGGAAAGTTCGAACACGAATTATTTTCTTTTTTTAAAATCAAACTGGCTACCGGCAAATAACAACTGCATAATCAGAATATAGCGATCCGCGCAAAGCGCATTAATATTAAAACATGAAAAGAGACAAACTTTCATGCAGTTTTAGAAAATATGTTGGTTATCGATAACCTTTATAGACTAACAGGTCGGCGTTTTTTTATTCAGCGTTGACATTGACACGAACACACACACAAATATTCGAAGCGGCAAATTTGTATTTACTTAAATATGTTACACTGCACATATACTTCGATATGAAGAATACAAGCTTTTTTAGCTTTTTTTAGAACAGAACGTTGTTCTAATCGCCACGAGTCAATCTTTATTAAATTGTATTATGAATCTCAAGACATGGAAATTAGGAGTGTCATTGATAAGGATATACATGTTGTAGAATTTTCAAATCTACAGTAATAGTGTAAATGTTGACAAAGAAGGCAATAAATTAAAATAATGAATAGGCAACACACTGTCGTATGTTGGCTTACTGTCAACAATTACTTTAAAATTGAGAGTATGTTTTATCGTCGTCCTCAAGCTTGAATGTGATAGGGGTAAAACAACTGGAGTGGAGGTATACCTTTGAAGATGCACTCTTACTCCCAAATTAGATTAACCACATTTAATACTATTGTTTATATATTCCAAAAAGGATGAATAATTGTCGAAAACAATGGATCTTATGAAGGATACCGAGTTTAATTTGAATGAAATGTGCATAAAACACGGTATTGTATTTCTACATTAAGAGACTATGGTGAATCACAGTAAATATTTTAGCATTCGTCAATCATTTATTATTTTTGCGTTTTCAGCTATTAAATACACGGTTACAATCTTGTTATCAGTAATACATATTTTCCATAAATGCATAAATTAGTAAGAAATTTAAGGTTTATCGGTCAAAATGTATGTTTGTTATACATGTGTATTTATTGGTTTTCAGTAAGAGTGTAACACTAAATTATTTACAGATATAAATAGTTAACTTAAAAAAGTTGAAAAAATGTATTGTCAAGGTTTAAAAACAACGGAGCCTGGCCGTTTCTTGATAGTTAGCCCTCGTGATCGAAACGTCCCTTAACTCATAATTCGGTTATCCTACGCATGCATCTCCGATTATAACGGATCAAACGGTTATAATTTTAATCAATGTGAAATAGTATTTGAATTGCCTTTAGTTTTCATTTTTTTAGAATGACTACTAGTGATTATACGTACTTTTGGCATTCACGAGAAAAAAATCTTTTACGGAAACAATAAAGTTTTTCTCTCTTTTTTTTAGTTTTTAAAAACATCAAAAATTTGATTATTAACTGAAAGCTTTTGAGCAAAGACGTAAAACCAGAAGTGACTTTATTTATTTATTTTAAATTCCCGTCTGAGAAAAGGGATAACAGTTATTAAAAACAACAACCACAGTGAACTCGTATTTCGATCAACCCATTGTTAAAAAGTTGAGTTTACCTTAGTTTATACATATTTTATTCAGTTCGTATATACAAAAATAACAGTACAGCAATAGTGTGATGAAATGGATCGGAAAACAAGCAATGTAATTGCTTATACTAATTCCTTTCCATGTAGAAGTGTACAGTTACGAATTGCATAGAAAAGTCAGTGTATGATGTGAACAGAATGACGAAAAATATTAGTTTAATAAATGTTCAAACTATTTTTTTACATTTAATTTGAATGTTTTGGAATAGTAAGATAAATATAAAAAAGACAAACAAACAAAGAGAAATAAAAAAATAAAAAAAAATATTAAGTTTCCCTTCAATCAACAGTTTGTTTTCATTCATCCACCGAAAAACATGAAATGAAATTACAAAGTTTTGGCAACATTCCGGAGTTATACTAGCACCTATGCAGTATATATCATTTTGTTTGACAGTTATTATGTGAACCTCGCTGTTTGTGCCTTATCAAATTTGATGACCAACAAAACGGAGCAAGATAAAGCCGCTGACATCGTGCACTTAAAATTTCAGAAGGACAATCAGTTATTCATGGACTATTTTATTTTAGGTAAATATAATGTATTTTACCATCGCTGTGATGAAACATTGTTGTTTTAGAGATATATATGTTTAAATTAAGTAAATGATAATGGGTAATACAAATTCATTGGAACACTGTGTAGTATTGCAGATGACAGACTGCATATATGTGTATGCCTGTTATATTCGGAAAATATACCTATCTGATCAAGTCATATTTTACAATAAAAAAAATAATCAAGATAAATTGTAATGTTTGTCTTTGTTGTCTTTTCAAGGATTGCTCGGTCTGCTTGTAGCCAAGAACAGTCCTTTTACAGGTAAAATAATTCTACATAGGGTAATTTTTGGTTTCCATGTAAAATAGCAACGTATTATAAGTATCTTGCCCAATATTTATTATTGAACTTAAATACAATGAATTCATTTTTGAAAAACTCTTTTAAATATTAGCATTGCTAATTTTGAGGTTTTGTTTAAATTTGAAAATGTATTAGGAAAACCTTTTAATGTGGAAATTATCTGGGTCTGATCGAGCATATGGAAGTGAATTAACAATGGAATAGAACATGTTTTTATTGCTGATTTTAAGCACACGTTAACAACCTTGACGTGTACATTGAGTCTAACCAGACTAAATTTGTAAGTGTGTCAAGTGTTTATCCACCATAAGGGTTTTTCTGTAAGCCACGAAAACGTCTGACAAAATACTTATTATAAAAACAGAATGTATTGTTTGAACTGTTATTTAAAACAAGTTTGATGTTTTCATAATTTCCTGAAGATAATGTAGATGGAGAAATGCTGATTTAATAGAATTGAACGGATTATAAAACCCTTAATACTTTCTATGACATTTCACTCTTTGTTGTGATGCTGTTTTAACTTGTACAAACTTATGTATGTTCTAGATGCTTTACAATGCTACAGTTGCAAGAATATCGCCAATGTCAATGATTGCAACACATGGGTTGAATGTGAAGTTGGGCAGGTAATATGGTATTATAAATAATACTTAATCTTTGAAAGTTACTACTTCTTTTAGAAAACAACAACAGAAATTATTATCTATACAAAACAAATACTACTACTTTCACTACCTTCGCCATTGCCACAACCACCATAAACATCAGTATTAAATTATATGGTTTATTTTGTCAGTGGTAAGTGGACTTTAGCTGAAAAATACAATCAAAACAAATACATGAAATAACAATTGCTTCACACAAGTTCATATCTTATCGTTCGCATGTTCTTTTAGTCTTGCATTCTACAAACAAACGGTGGCAACAACGGATCGTATTTGCTTGGATGTGTTGACAATCAGGTACATATAGCATCTTTATTAATTTAAAGTTGAAATTTAACCCTAATGTCAGTCTATGCAAAGAACGTTTTAATCTAGACTTCTAAATCTGAAGCTGTATATGACGTCTCGACATCTATTATCATATTCACCCTAAAACAAAACATTCTGGTAATTGCTCTTATTCTTCATTAGGACACGTCAAAAAATGAAAGATTTTTTAATTGCTCTTAATCTTCACATTTTCACTTGTAAACATAAAGCATTCGTCATTGCTGATTATTATATATATGATTGCAAAATGAATGGAGCATACTTTGAAAATAAAATGATATTAGTTATTAACTGCATTTTCTTTAAAAAAACAACAACAATAAAATATTATTATAATTGAGCTTGTTAGCATGTAACAGGAACGGTGATATTTACCACATAAAAGCAAAGGGTTTCTCCGTTTACCCTGGTTTCCTAGCCCATATTAACAGCCGCTTTAGAGTCTTTGAAGATTTTTGATTTGGCGACTCTACTAAGGGAAAATAATGAGTGTCAAAATGTTAAAAATGTTCCCTTAACGCGCATTATTGTGGCTACCTTGTTCCTCCATCAGCAAAGCACCACACATTCGCGTAATGTTCATCACGCCAACGAGCGTGATTAATATAAAGATGGATGATGTGTTTGTGTTGTGGAACAAATAAAATGTTTTTACACCCTATTAGCAATGTTCTGCCACCGGTATAGTGAACGCAGCAATTGTTGGTCGTTCTGTCTTTGACAATGGGCGACGAGCAGAATCGAGAGATGCTTCTGCATGTCATGAGTGCTGTTCAACGAATTTCTGCAATGTCGGCTTATGTCAGCATCATATCCGTGAGTTTATCTCGTGTATTCTCTAAAAAGCATCGTGAACTATAAAGCCATTCTATTGCAAATTTTGATTTCCAAATTATCTTTATACCTTATGTTATTAATATATCGATATGACTGTATTGTGTGAATTCAATGTATTGTATTTATATATGATAAAAGCGTTTACAAAAATAAATGACAAAAGAAAGGTTTATCTTCGATAAAAGTTTTGTTTTGAGGTGTTTCAAATAAACACTCGAACCTAATTCATGTTCACGGACGGCATTGAAAGAAGGTACCTGCATGAACATTTAACAATATTAAATTTCTTCTGTTGATAAAGTTTTGTTCTGAAATATGAATTAAAAGCTAAGTGTCTTAATACACCCTCATTATTGAGCCTCATATAAGTAATATACCAATCTGTTGTATTTCTTAGCTTCAGATTGTGTAGACTCTCCAGGCTTTGACTGCGCTAGAATGAACACCATTCTCAACTTTTGTCAAAATAAAGACCAGGCAAAGTTGGTTTGTCCAAATTTCTGTGGCCTATGTGACTTGGGTATGTATTTTGGTATTTTTTTCCAAATGCTTCTTCATTTTTAAGCTTATTGGGATTGGTTTTATCAGGCTAATTTCCCTTATATGGTTAATGATTAAATGCTTTAATTAGATATGACGTTGCGACGTAAGCTCCAACCTGGACCGTTAGTATTCTACTTATGTACTTATTTCGGGAAAGACGTATCCTCAGTATTTTGTTACGTTAGTATACTTAAATGATTTAATAAAATAACTATAATACTGAACAAAACAACTTAGTATATACAATATCCATACAAAATATGTTTGTCACTGTCTGATTAGTGGACGGAAATTGGGCTGATTGGTCCATTTGGAGCGGATGTGACGTCACATGCGGAAGCGGCACACAGTCACGTGACCGCACATGTACAAATCCTGCTCCAGAACATGGCGGACTAGATTGTATTGGTTCAAATACAGAAACAAAGGCATGCATCATGATCCCTTGTCCAAGTGAGTCCACTCTGACATATTCCCTTATTCGTCACCTACCATTTTCCCAAAACTTTATGTTAACAACGATCTTTTAAAAAAACAAGAGGCTCAAAAGGGCCTATGCTCTACTGGCATGGCTTTTGTGGTCATATCAAGAGCATGTATGTATGGGTAAAAGGCAACAGACATATGGTTTATGTTTTGTGTTTGGCTTACCTGAAAACGTATCACGTTCAACATCTGAGCCCAGAAAGTATTGTAAGGAGATTAGTTCCATGAACTATTTTAATATGTGCCAAGTAAAAGTCATCTGACAAAAAAAAAATGCTTTCAAAACTGTACTCGTAGTAAAAATTTCTGTAGTTTTAAAAGTTAAAAAAAGTTGGTCAAAAGATCAAAGTCAAGGGCATCCTAGGACAACATTGATCAATTTGAACAAACATTCACAATCAATTGTGCTGAGATGGACGCACGAACACACAAAAAGATTTTCAAACCTTTCCAGATTTATGTTTACCAAACCTGTGAACCCTGGGTGTGGCCAGTAATGACACCAGGTGCATAACTTAAACATTCACAACCAATTTTGTTAAGATGAATGCGCAAACTACAGAACTTAAAGCTAAAAAATGGCCTTTGGGCTTTCAACAAGAACAAGGCAGAGTAATACACAAAATCAGCTGCAGAAGCAAAAAGCAAATTGTCTCTCAAAATTCTAGACTTGCAAATTGTCTCCCTTAACTCTAGACTTGAATTTACATGTACATGTAAACTTGGCTTAAAATAGAATTCGCTCATGCAGACCTGGCTAAAAATAGAGAGCATTTCTTTAAAACTTTCATGGCCCATAATCTAGGCATTCATGGGCGGATCTGGCTGGTTTTCGAAAGGAACCGAGCTCTAATGGATATCTAGATACTGTACAAGTTTCATTGAGATACAATCAAAACTGAAGACTGTATCGTGTTCACAACCAATTGTTTACAACCAATTGTTTACACAATAGCATTTTTTTTATACTATCAAGGGCCATAATCTAGGCATGCATGGGTGGATCTGGCTGGTTTTCGAAAGGAACCCCGCTCTAATGGATATCTAAATACTGTACAAGTTTCATCGAGATACAATCAAAACTGAAGACTGTATCGTGTTCACAAGCAATTGTTTACAGACGCACGAACGCACGACCCCACGACCGCACGGACGCACGGATGCACATACTACGTACACATTACCATCGCATAAGCTCTTCTGGCCTTTGGCCAGTAGAGCTAAAAATTGATATATTATGTTAAACTATTGTTATAGTTTTTTGCCAAAGGAGTACGCCGCGGGGAAAGTGGTATTTTGCAACGATAAGTTGCTAAAAACATATATTGATAGTAATCTTTTCAGTTTCGGGTACCAAAACCCATGTCATCATTTACATGTTACTGGCATTCAATGTTTATTTAAACTCTTTAAGAAGTTAATGAATTTTTCAAGGTACAATAATTGTCTGTAACATGTATTCGGTGCATCTGCATTTCATTATCAACCAATCGAAACGTATTTTTCTGTGTGTTTGAACACGTCAAGTCTAAAGAGCATTCATTATCGGACACTAGCGGTGCATAGCCTTGGCATATTGTAAACGTCATAGGTAACGATGGCAGGTTGTATAACGTTATACTACAGTTCATGGCGGTTGGAGCCTCTGGTCACCATGGGGATCATGTTCAGTCACGTGCGATGTTGGAATTCAGAGGCGTGACAGGTCCTGTTCAAACCCATACCCTGCATTGAATGGTGATCACTGCTTTGGGGAGTCCAGAGATGACAGGATTTGTCAGGAGACGGCGTGCGCAAGTGAGCTTTGCTGATTTCGTATCTCGCTTTTAAAAATGTACACGGATGATATTACACAGGTTATAGCTAGTACGGACAATGTTAAGGGACAATGTTTATATACAACTGTTAGTTTGCTTGGTTTGTATTTCCTGTTTGAAAATAACGGAAATGTCTATAAAAAAAGATGTAACGATGAAACAATTATTATCAGATTTTCCCCATTTGTTTTAAAAAATACGACCTTGCCAAAAAATGTTTTTGTTTCGAAAAACCGTATCTTGAGTATTGCTTACATTTTATAAGGAAGTTTATTATATCAGTATTTGTCTGGTTCAAAGCTGAAATAGGAAATCTATTTGTTGTTGTATTTTTCGCAAGGCCTAAACACAATTTACACATAGAAATAAGTGCATGAAATAAACTAAAAAGAAGACATAAAATACACACTGTTACATAGAATTTTGAGATAACTAAATTTAAGAAGTATGCATAATAATAGTTATGTATGCCTGATGCATTATAATACTAGCGAGGCATTTTTTTCTAATATAATTTTTGAACCAACCATTGTACATTTGAACGAAAAAGTATTACAAATAAGACTAAAACACTTGACTTTTATCATTTATTACTAAATAAGAGCGTTCCGACGTTTTAACCTTACTTGAATGGGATAAAACGCTGTTGAATAGACAATTATTCAACAAAAGTGCATACGCCATTTACAGTGTGTGTATACCACGTGATAAATTAAGTCATATATGCTACGTTGAGCAATATTTTGCTGAAAATGAACACTTAAAACAAGGATAACTTTTCTTTTATTAAACTATTTTAAGTGAAACAAAGGGCAGTCTCATTGTGTTCATTTTAAGCAAAATGTTGCCCAACGTGAAGAAATAGTGAAGTTATCTTTGATTAAAGTCTTCATTCGAAGCAAAATATTACCTTCCCATGTAGCATTAATGACACAATTCATCACGTGGTATATACACACACTGATCTAAACCGTAGAAATTAAAAGGAATCCTGCAACACAACAGAATGAAGTGTTATAAAAAAGAAAAAATATTTTGCCACAACAATAATATTACCGATAAGGTATCACCAACAAATGTATTACTAAAAATCGTTATAAGGTAGTTACATGTTAAAATGGATCTAAAACTAAACATAATGATAAAAGTTATAATGGTAACAATACCTTTTATATTGATGGTAACACATAGACTAAATAACTTATTTGCAATATCACCATCATAAAAATACAACTGCAATGCAAATCAAATTCAAACCAAAAAAAACACACAAAACACACACATATACGCGCGCACGCCGCACGCATACACATCTACATATTTGACATTGAAGAAAAGGAAAGTTAAACGAACAGTATAATATATAATCTTGAACAAACATATCTACGATATAAAAAATATTATTTATAACAACTGCGTTAAGTGTTTTGATATGCATGCACATATAATAATATAAGTATCTAACGTTTTCGAACTCAACAAACTTGCCAAATATTAATGTTATTAAAGCTTAAAAATAACAATTTAAATTACAAATGTTCGAGAATATAAAAGATGTTTTAACAAATAATTGGATCTGTTCAAAGAACTTCTGAATTTTGCTTAATAATATAATTCAACCGCAAGTTTAATTTTATAATAAAAAAATGATTTCTCATATTTGTAAATCAGCTATAACCAACTATTTACAAGAGGCTACTAACGGGATATTGAGGTGCTCCACGGATTACGTATGAAAAATACCCATACATACACGAAAATAAGCATAAAACACACATTGGTTACTTTCAATGTAAGATCGTATGTATTTTATTTCTTTTGTGATCATATTTTATCTTCTATGACCACTTTTGGAATAAATAATCACATTACAATGAAATATATCATACATATTATGCACCAATCAATTGGTACCACGCCCCCCCCCCACCAGGTCCGGAGGTATACCGGGGGAAATGGGCCGTGTTTTTACTTTTCATGTGAACCCGCAGTGCCGAGTGAATGAGGTGGTTTTCGCTACGAAATTAGAGGGAAATGAACCTTACCTATGTATTCTGGGGTGCTGGGGCATTTGGCCGGGATTTTACCACCAGTTTGTCCACGCAGGACGGGGAGATTTTACCCGGGATTGGCTGGACCGAAAGTCAAAGTCCCCGCTATTCCCCGGACCTGGGAGCCGTGGTTACAATTGACTGGTGCATTATAACTCTCGATTGTTTTTAAAGTAACTTCTTGAAATTTAGACGGCGGATGGTCTTCTTGGGAGACGTGGTCATCATGCGGTGTGACATGTGGTGGAGGACTTATTACACGACAACGCTACTGTAACAATCCCCCGCCTTCCTTACTTGGGAACGATTGTCGCGGGAAAGGAGAGGAATACACTCTCTGCAACACCCATACATGCACAAGTGTGTAAACATCTCCATGCGTTTGTGCTTCTTGTCCGGAATTAATGTCATTCTAGCTTCGGCTTCATGCTTTTTCTTTCATGCTTTTCGATGAAATATGGAGTTTTATCAGTGGAATAACAACAGTGATAATTTCACTGTATTTTCACTGTTTTCAATGTAAAATAAGAAGTGAAAATATCAACTTTCATAACTACTTTAAAATCCATTGTAGTTACTTCCTCTTGATCGAAACAGAACTCACTTTGACCCAGAAAATGTTGGCAAAAAAAAATATTTCAAAAAATGTTACACAAGTAAAAAGACAGATATGTTTGGAAATTAACAACTTACCGTTTATTAGAAAAATGCTTATCCCGTTTTCCAAACGTTTTCTTTTTCTTGAAGCTGAATGTTCGAACATTTGTTTTCATACCAAACAAATTACAAGGAAAACAACTGTTCGAGCATAAATAGAATGCTATATCATCGTTCAAATGTATTTTGAACTGTTTGACGTTGCAATACGTAAAATCAACTTCCCGGAAAATTCACACAACAATTTACAGATTAACTGATTGTTTTTACCCCACCCACGCCTCAAAATTTGTCAACAACCTAGCGTAGTCCTCATCATTACCTGAAATACGACATGCTTTCAAGCGAAACGGATATTTAACTATAAAAAAGGAATATCAGAGAACTTTTCTCAACCAACCGGAAATAGAAAATTGACAGCCACGTCACCAGCTATAAAAAGTATAATTTTGCGTCCCACGGGTAGCGGCGTAAATAACCCCCTTTTCAAAAAGGGGGTAATTAAGAAAATAAATTAAAATACAATAAAACTCGGAAAAATAAAGAAACATAAAAAATTTTTATTTCAGTGTAAAAACGTATTTAATTTCAATCGTGAAAATATCTTACTTTATGACACTCCTGAAATAAAATACGATCTTACACTGAAATAAACAAATATCCTCTATATATTTTATAACCATTTTAACCACGTTTAAATATCTATGTTGTTTTTTTTAGATCATGTAGCGTTCAGTACCCAGCTATCTGCAAGATATACAACCGAAGCGTCCGTTATTGTTTTTGATGTTATCAAATTGAACGAAGGCCAAGCCTACAACCCACACACTGGAATATTCACTGCCCCATTTAAAGGAATGTACACATTCGCGGTGTATATTCTTGAAGATAACCCTCGCACAGTTTCCGATTGGGCAGATTTTTACCTTCACAAAAACGACGACCATGAACCCATAGGTGCAGTTGACATCAGCTTTTCTGATAATTCAATCGCACTTTTTCTTCATGGCAGTATTACAGTCGTTGAGAATTTGAATCGAGGTGATCGTATATTCGTAACATGCATTGCGAAGGGAAAATTTGTCCATGGCGGACCATTTTCAAAGTTTTCTGGCTACCTAATTGCTGAAAATTAACTATGTTTGTAATTAATTTTCAAACGAATGGATTACTTGCATTTGTTCGTTTTGGAATAAATTTAAAGAAAATTTACGTTTGTACTGCACAATGTTTGCAAAGTCGTTTAGCTTCTATTAACGCTTAGTTGTCTCTGATAAAAAGAATGCATAGGTTTCGGTTAAAATTATCATTGTACCTTTAAACAATATTATATGTAACAGATCAGCCCTCGTGTCTAGCAAATGCTCCTGTAATAACTCAGAAAGTCACGTGATATGCATTTTTCGATAAAATGCCATGTTATTTTTACTACTGTTATACTCATGCAGGGAGTTATAATGTTGATACTTTTGCTTCTCTGATAGATTTTGGTTCCCCGTGTTGCTTATTGTTCACTACGTCAGGCTGAATTTTTAGCTCTCCTGAGCCGTACAGGGAATTCCTTCGATGGTGCAAATTAGTATGTGTTCAAAGAAATGAATTCCATACAGGACCCTGTTTGTCATGGCAACCGTAAACAACTTGAAAAGTCTTGACAAATACTATGAGGCCTTGAGCTTAAATAGTTGGTGTTTTACATTGTCTAGTGGTCGCCTACAAAGAATGCTCAAATTTTGTCGCTCGGGTCAAAACTGGCCCCGCCACGGAGTCACAAGTTTCTTGCATACTAATATAGGGAAATGTTTGAAAAGCTTCTTGTCTGAAACCGCTTGGCCCATAACTTTGATATTTCGTATGTAGCATTATATTGTGGCCATCTATCAAGTTTGTTAAAATCGTGCCACTGGGTTCAAAAGTGGTCCTACCACGGGGGTTACAAGTTCCCTTTAGACCTATAGAAGAACAACGTCTTGTCTGAATCCGCTTGGCCCATACCCTTGATAGTTTGTACGATGTATGTAGCAACAAATAGTGGTCTTCCGCCACGTTTGGTCGAAGTATGCCCCTGAGGACAAACTGGCCACGCCCTGGGACTCACAAGTTTACTATAGACTTATATAGGAAAAATCTTTGAAAATCTTGTCTGAAACCGTTAGGCCAAGACCCTTGGTAATTTCTTTATATACTATTTTATAGTTGGGAGCCCATGTATAAAGTTTCAATCCAATATGTTAAGTATTTGCTGAGATATTGACTTATGCGCACTTACATGCAAACCTTATACAGAATTTCTAAGTCGAATTATACAGAGCAATAATTTGCATTATAAGCAAAACAAAGTGATTTTACTTGATTAAGTTGGTTGGAT
Organism: Mya arenaria; assembly: GCF_026914265.1. Lineage (NCBI taxonomy): Eukaryota > Metazoa > Mollusca > Bivalvia > Myida > Myidae > Mya > Mya arenaria. The sequence continues at coordinate 38,590,281 of NC_069137.1, read as the reverse complement.
GCTTGGGAACACATGCGTAGTGAAGATTCAATGCAAAACGTGGTGTATTTGCTGAGATATTGACTTTAATGTTGTTAGATGCAAAAACCAGATTTCAAAGTCGAATAATTAAGGTCCATTATTTGCAATACAATCCAGATAGAGTTATGTCACTTGATTAATAAAGAAGGTTTGGTGGTTGGGAACACTTGTATTGAGTTACAATGAAGTACGTTTGATGAGATATTTACCTAAATGTACATACATGCAAAACCATAACCTAGATGTGAGGCCAGCGCTAGGTTGAGTAGTACAGCTCTCCTTATTCTTCAAATAGTAAAGCTTAAAATCTATAGTTTTTTCAGTTAATTTAATCATTATAATATGCAAAGTTAAAATTGGCAACACTCAAAGAAGAACATGGAAAGTTTCCTTCCAAAATGAAGATGATTTGCATTAATTTATTAAAATATTTGTCCTAAGTACTTTCAATAGGTATGATTCATTCATATGGCATAAATATAAACATTGCTTCATTATAATTTGTCATATACTTTTTATACACATAACACTTCTTTTCACCATTTTGAAATTAAGTTTGAAGATTAAATATGAACACATACAAGAACCAAAAGATTCCTACTAGTGTTTGTTGTTTATCAATACTGTCTTCCTTGGCCTGGAAAGAGTCTGACAGACTGTCAACCTAAAACATCTAGGAGTTGTGGGTCTGATTCACTAGGGTTTTGAGTCTGAGTTTCAGACTCAGGCTCCGGAAACTGAATTCTTAAATGATTCAAAATATTGACACAGGAACTACTGTTGACAACAGATGTGTGTCTGATTGTAGAACCGACTATTTGTAACACATGCATCTTTTTTTCTGTCTTTGGTCCTATAATAGTATTTTTACAACAAAATTTAGCTTTTCTGAGTCAGAGTCACAAATTCAGACTCAGAACGTTCGTGAATACCAGCCCAGGGGCAATGATTACGAACAGTCTCAAATCTGAGTTCAGACTCAAGATTCATTATGGCAAAACTTCATTTCATTGTAACTTTCCTTCTATCAGAGTATTGATGGTAAAATTTGTTGAAATATACTAATATTTGAATGTTTTACCTTTATTTACATACATTTTTGTAACAGAAATGAAATAAATATGATTTTTTGCTCCTTACTAAAAATGCTTTTCTGAGTCTAGACTTGGACTTGAGACTGTTCGTAATCATGGCCCAAGGCCTAAACAAGTCTCGAATTAAGTACATTTTGTATCACACCTGCATTGAAAGCACCTAGTCTTATCTAGACTATGTTTATTGTTACAGTTTGGACACAGTAATGAATAAATTGAAGCACATGATATATAAATCCTTATAGTTCATATTCAATGTAAAAAGTTGGTTAAATACGCCAGCTTTCAGCAATGTTTTGTTATATTCAATTCACAGACAACCATATAATTATCTCAAAGTCATTCAAACAAATTTTAACCATAAAATCCACTTAAATTATGAACTTCATAGTTTTCTAAGTCATTCAAAACAATGTTAACATGTTGGATCCACTCAAATTAAGTGTCAAACTATTTCAAAACAAAATTAACATGAATCTACTCAAATTAAGCACTTTAAAAACACAATTTTAACAATTATGCACTTCATAGCCTCAAAGTCCTCCATAACAAAATTACCATGTATCATTTCGAATCAAGCGTTTCACAATTTCCAATTCTTTTAACACAATTTCTATAACACAATGTTTCCTATAATCCTGAGTCCAATAGATAAACTCAGGCCATGTCTCATCCACACAATATATTCTGCCCTAAATGTTCACCCCTCCTGCTGAATGAAAGGATTTGCGATTGCCTCCATACCGTCTGATGGGCATATCAACACAACTGAAGTCCCTCTACACACAACCAGCCCCAGGCTTCTGGTGTCCTCTGTGAGTTTGTATGGATCATCAGGGTCTAAATAGTAATATAGATGGTATTACATTACATGTATAGCCATATAGAACATTTGTTATAATAGCCATTTAGAGGATTTTAAATAATAGCCATATATACATCTAGGGGATTTAACAAAATACGGTAGCTTTAAAGAAGATATTGCAATCTTAGGTACATTTGTACATAAAAGCCATATAAAAATATCACATAACTATAAACAGCCATATATGGGGATATTACAAAATAGCACATAAAGAGGATATTACATAATAGCCATATAGAGGATATTACATAATAGCCATATAGAGGATTTTACATAATAGCCATATAGAGGATATTACATAATAGCCATATAGAGGATATTACATAATAGCCATATAGAGGATATTACATAATAGCCATATAGCGGATATTACATAATAGCCATATAGAGGATATTACATAATAGCCATATAGAGGATTTTACATAATAGCCATATAGAGGATATTACATAATAGTCATATAGAGGATATTACATAATAGCCATATAGAGGATTTTACATAATAGCCATATAGAGGATTATACATAATAGCCATATAGAGGATATTACATAATAGCCATATATAGTGTTGGGCCGATGATCGATTATAATCGAAAATTGATCGGAAAGCTTCAAAATCGGCGATAATCGATTGTAAATTATCATAATCGATTATCGCCGAACATCATACAAATTTATCAAGGGAGGTTACTCAGTATCATATACGATTTTTTTTTATCTTGCCGACATTTCCGCTCATTTTTCTTTGGGTACAATTCGTAAGAATGGCAGACGACAATGAAGATATGCTGTACAATTATCCGGGTGGGAAAGCAAAATCTAAAGTCTGGCTCTTTTTTGCATTTAGAAAAATCAAACCAGGACCTCCAACCAAAGAAAACCTTGACATAAGCAAGGCGTATTGTTGCCTTTGCAAAAAGGCTTACGCAAAATAGGTATACAGTAACTAGATCACAGGTGATGAGCAAGAAGAGATGTAGAATGAACCCATATCTCATTGACCAGACAATATTTCTAAATAAACATTTACTGGTAGATTCATACTGGTGACTTTGAAATTTCTGATGTATACATTTCAATTTAATGTTTTTTTTTCTTTTTAACTTAAAAATATAAAAAAATTATGTTTTATGTTTGTTAGTTTCCTGAAAAATGAATATGTAAGTTCTATTGTTTGGTTTATATATTCAATTCAGCTTACATAGACGAAGTGATACCCATTACCTTCAAGTATATCACTAGCAACCACTGCTCTATAATATCCGATTATAGCCGATGTCTAATCGGTTGATGGTCTCCGATTGTAACCGATTATCGATTGTAAAATTCAACCGATTGCCCATCACTAGCCATATAGCGGATATTACATAATAGCCATATAGAGGATATTACATAATAGCCATATAGCGGATATTACATAATAGCCATATAGCGGATATTACATAATAGCCATATAGAGGATATTACATAATAGCCATATAGCGGATATTACATAATAGCCATATAGCGGATATTACATAATAGCCATATAGAGGATATTACATAATAGCCATATATGGGATATTACATAATAGCCATATAGCGGATATTACATAATAGCCATATAGCGGATATTACAAAATAGCCATATAGAAGATATTACATAATAGCCATATAGAAGATTTTTTATAACACCAATATAGAGGATTTAAAATAATAGCCACAAAGAGGATTTTACAAAATAGCAATAAAGACGGTATAAGAAACCCCATTCAGAGGATATTACATAATAGCCATATATAGAGAATAAAACATAATAGCCATACAGAGGATTTTAAATACTAGCCATATATAGGATATAACATAATAGCCATATAGTGGATTTTTCATTATAGCCATGGATATAAAGGATATAACATCAATAATATCGATGGCCTCACTTCAAAATGCCGAAGCTGCATTTTTTACGGAAATTTTTACATCACTCAAATCATAAATACGAACCCCATCTTACTAAAAAATGCCGAGTAAATAGTCCACTGAGAAAATGGTGTTGTATCATGTGATCAAAATGTCGAGCAGAGAAGAAAAAATGCAGAACCTTCAGAAATTGTCGAGAATTGTAACTGTGGCATTTTGTAAAAAGGACTAAATACTAAAAGATTTACCACTGAAAACATAGGATTTTGTAGCTTCGACATTTGGAAGTGAGGCCATCGATATACTAGCACATGTACTTAGCATTTCAAACTTTAGAAGCATTGAATTATCATGGCTATAAATCCACGTAATCGATCAAGTGAATCAAATGCAACACCTATTGTCTGTGGATTGACTTCCTACAAAACAGCCAACATCAGCTAGTTGGCATATACTTTGGGGTATCAATAGGATCTAACTACTGAAAAGGCGGGCTTTCAAAAGACCAAGTAAATCGTAGATTTAAAGCATGCTTGCAATGATATTATAGAAGTGCCTTAACCAGCTTTACGAAACCGCAGTTGGGGCAGTAAAAAATGTCATTGCGATTGCACCTTATTTATTAATTCAACAGATTGAGGAGTATGTTTTGCTAAGGCTTTATTGAAAACAGTAGTGTAATATGACTTTATGTCTAAACTTATGATTGTAACATTGTGACCATTAGAATAACCAGCAAGTATTCTACATAAAACTATAAACCATGATTAAAAACATAAAAAAATATTTTTGAGGTATTGAGAAGGCCTGGTAATGGAATAGCATACATACCTCGCAAGAATTCTGTAGTGTCGTCTAACACAAGATTCAGGAGAGGATCAAAACCCTTCAAAATTCCACTGGCTGAAAAATGAATGTAAAATAGGAAGATTATTTACAAACTTTGGTGAAAATAGGCTGCTTATCTGCACTCCAAAACTCAACATTTATTAAGATCAGTTATTAACCTTGCTTGTGCAAGTGCATACTGTCCCTGGCAGCGTGTGTATACCAAGTTTACTTTGAATATCAGAAATAGTTTGAGTTAAGGCTGAGGTTAAAGTCTTTGCATGCTCACACTGCTTATGGGGAAGACAACGATACCAAGACTGACAATACCTTAACTGATTTTCTTCTTTCTTCTTACATGTAAGTTAGGAAGTTAAAAGCCTTTTGTATTTCTTAATCAACAAATACCAACAGCCTCTGATATGTCAGTCCGAAAGAAAATTTGCCTGTCTGATAATTTCTGTTTGTTTTGTTCCAAAGGATAAGATCATTGTTTGGATTATTTGGAACTATCCTTTAAAACATTCCAATGTTCATGATAAAAGTTTATCATTTTTAGCATTTCAAATCATCGCGCGATATATATACACAGTAGTAAACATTATTTGGTAATGTATTGCAAAGGGAGGCAAATGCTGCATGGTGTTTGACTTAGTGCGGTACGCATTCTGACATCTACACTACCGGAAAACAACATTGGTTTCATAAACAAATGGTTATTTGACAATATCATTGAAAAAAATCGTGATTTTCTGTTAAACAAAATAAATCATTCTTACTTTTAAGCAGTGTTTGATTATCATTATTGATAAAGATTAAATCTTCATTATTTTTTACATCTGGCCGTGAAAACTGTCGGTCAGACGGACCGACCCCATCACAAATTTAGTTGGACCAAGTCAAAATTTACCAGTCAGGACCATTGCAATGTCTGTAATATAAGAAAACACTGCTCACCCTCCCTTCCACCACTAAACTTGACCCTGATAGCCTTTTCCAGATATTTGGAGAGATCGAGAATGGTTTCCTTTTTCTTCTTTTCTTTGTCACCACCACCACCTCTATCTCCCTGAAATAGTCAAGTTACATATAGATCTGATCTAAGAAATAAATGTATGCTTTTAAAAATGCTTTCAATGTCAATACTTTTGTTCTTATTCTATATTTTATGCGTTTCTCAACACCTTCTTTGTGTATGTTGTATGCAAAGTCAAAAACCATTCTTCGCCTTTGTTGTATGGGTAACTCTATTTCTCTACTCTATATATGTTGTATGCGTTTCATACAGTGTCAACATTCTTCCAGTGGCATAGGGAGCGGCACAGCAGCCACAAAAATGCGCGTTTAGGGAACTTTGATTAACACTTGGATATTCATTTCGTTCCCTAAACAGCACAAGTCGACTGATTCATACCAATGTAAAAATATATTCTTCAACTGTAACTCCACAATACTTAACACTTCATAAAAGCCAATACCTTTCTCTTATCACACTTAAGTGTTTCATGAAACACTAATTCAGATTGACTTTTGTCAACAAAGTATAGCCATTTTAGCACTAGGTGCACTTTAACTTTTCCCTCAATATACTTTGCGCTGGGATCTGTCACTCTTGGCTAGGAAAAAAACAAGTGGGATATGGATGCGCTCTTTATTCATTTTCATCGTCTGCCGGTTGTCTGATTCAGCTTTGGTTACATCTATCCATAGAGACAACACCTCTGCTGTTATGTCGCCTATTATTGTGATTCTTGCCATGGTTCTAAAGCTCAGAAAGTTGATTAGAGCTCCATGCTCGTTTCTGGCAGAAGTCACTGTAGTGGGTAGTTTACTATCAACATCAAGGAAACTTCTTTTTGGACATTTTTGGCCAATATATAGACTCATATGCGCACATTCATATTGAGTACAGTCAGAACATTCAAAACAAGTTATATCCTCAGAGTTTCAGTCTTATGTCAGAAACTGAGAATCAAAAATGTTCAGTGACAATACTCGCAGCTGTTTTTCTCAATGCGGAAACATGTTATGTTTGTATAAATTGCATTACCTGCTGTTGTTTTGGTACACTCTGTGCTGACATTGCTTCTCAAATATAGAAAACGTGATCACAAAATCAAAATTCGCACGCACCGGAAGTTTACAATCCTGAAATAATTTTGAACATGAAATGTGCAAAATGACTGGTTTTTCAAATATGGGTTATACGCCACTAACATTTAAAAAAAATGTTTTTCCTCGTTTGAATACATAATGCTCCATTTGTTTTAACATGGACCTATAAACGGTTTATAGGTCCGTGGTTTTAATGATGCACATTTTTAAACAATTAAGAAATAGGAATGTGTTACGAGTAACTAGCTCGTTGGGAGACATATCATAAAGTTTAAAAGAAGTATGCATAAAAAACTCGTGCACAGATATACCCATAAATATATCGCGTAGTCGTTTAACCATAAGACCATAAGTATTGTCACTGAACAATACTCATTCTGAAGTGGATTCACGTTAGTTAAAATCAGAAAATGTTTGTTTGCAAAAAAGAACTTTAAACATCACGTTCAAGAAATGCTCCAATATGACGCGTTGAAGCATTTGCAAAGTCCTGAACGCAAGGATAAACTAAAGTGGATCAGGAGGACTGACTTTGTGTCTCCCTTTGAGGGATATCATAAGTACAACAAGTACGAAGCACGAAGTCGTGCTGTTAAAGTCACACAGGTGAACAATGGAGATAGTGGTAACAATAATGCACTTTTTACAGTGAGCTAGAAAAGTCATCAAATGAAACTATATCAAGTTAGAAAAAACGAAACTAGCAAGATTCAACAGTCTACATTGCTATGTGCACCTGACGGGGTTCGAACCCACGACCTCTCGCACTGCAAGCGGACACTCTGCCGCGTCGTTAATAAATGGTAGCTCTATAGCGAGATAGTATACAAGCCGCTATATACATACAGGAAAACTCGGTTACACATTCCCACCTTGTTTTAACATTTGTCCTTGAATTTCTGAGACTAAGATCAACTTGCAAAGAACTTGAGGCTCATCATAGTCGTTTAACTATAAGAGAATAACGCGGGTCCCTCGTTAGATAGATAGATAGATTTATTCGTGCATATATATGTCATTGTAACAAACCAAATATCTCATAAAGTTATAACACAGACTGATTAACAAAGTATTAGTGATGATATCTATACTAAAGCACAACATCATTAGAATGCTTTGGATACATACGTGCGTTAACAAAGATTTAATTCAATGTGACAAATATATAACACAGGATAACCCATTAAAGTTATTCAACTTATTTCCAATGGGGTCCTTATGACAAATATAATTATTTGCCAAGATCTCAGTTATAAGCTGTTTAAATTAGGTTTACTTATACAAAAATAACATGCATGTACTCTTGACCAGTTAAAGAATGATTAAATGTTTGATATCGAACTTTTACAGTTATAATGCAACCGACTGTTAAAACCATATGACACTTTAGCATAATATGACAAAAATCTTTGGACTGATATGCAAGATTAAATGAATAACAATTAATAAAAAAGGAAATCTTCCATTTCTGCACATTTCATACCAACAATGAGATGTGATTTCACTTCTTTTTTAAAAGTATTCTTATTTTTCAATTCTTTTAACTTTATTGGAAGACTGTTCCAGTCCTGGATTGCTTGATAAAAGAAAGTATTTAATATAAAACTGTCAGCCTGTGGCACTTTAAAATTTCCAGCACTATGTCTACTGTTGTAAGAATGTGTGGATGAGACTAAAGTAAAATGTTCATGTAAGTATGATGGGCATTTGCTATTAAAGATTTTATGTACATGGTTTAGTCGTAGTTGCTTTATCCTATTTTCTATATTAAGCCATCCAATATCACTGAAAGCCGAGACTTTCAGGGAAGTTCTACAATCATAGCCATAAATAAATCTGACAACTTTGTTCTGAGTGACCTGTAATCTGTTCTTGAATTGTTTACATATACCACTGTACCAAGATGTCGATGCATAGTCAAAATGGCATTGTATTAAGGAGTTACATAACAATCTTCTTAGATTCATATCTAAAAAACGATTTTGTCTATATAAAAATTTTAGCCTAGAATTAACTTTACTGACAATATTGTTAACAATAGATGCAGCACTGAGATCATTGTCCAGTATATTTCCAAGATATTTAACAGATTGTTTAGGTTTTATGATATGGCCATTGCAGTTTACATTAAAGCTATCAACTTTTGTTAGTTTTCTTTTAGACCCAAATAAAATACATTCTGTTTTTCCAAGATGCAAAGACAGTTTGTTGTCAACTAACCACTTACTACAGTTTTCAAGTTCCTTGCCGATTACATTACTAATAACAGACGGATCTTTGAGTGAGAAAATGATAGCACTATCATCTGCATATAATATTAATTTACATTTTTCACTTATGCTTATACTCATATCATTGACATAGCATAAAAACAGCAACGGTCCAAGTATGCTTTCTTGAGGAACGCCACAAGAGATGTTCATGAATTCAGACGTTGTATTATTTACATTGACAACTTGTTTACGTCCAGATAAATATGATTGAAACCAATCAATTGAATCCACACCAATTTCTTTTAACTTCTGACATAGAATTTTGTGATCTACGGTATCAAACGCCTTTTGAAGATCCAGCATAATCATTCCTGTATATAGACCTTTGGAATTTTGTTCTTTTATATGGTCGGTCAAATGAATTAGGCAGGAGTCAGTTGAATAGTTACATCTAAAACCACTCTGAAGTTCGTATAATAATCCATGTTTAACAAGAAAAGATTCTAGTTGGTTGTATACAACTCTTTCTAAGATTTTTGAAACTATACATAGTATGCTTACAGGTCGATAGTTTGAAACATCAGATCTGTTGTTTTTCTTAAACAATGGTTTAACTTTAGCATTTTTGAGTTCAGATGGTACAATGTTACTTGTGATAGAACTGTTTATCAGAAATGTTACTGGTATCTTTAAAAATGGTGCAGCATATTTTAAAAATCTTGCAGGAATGTTATCTAACCCTGTGCTTTTTGAACAATTTAGTTTACATAGTTCCTTGTAAATGTATTCTTCACTAACAGTGTGAAGTTTAAATTTAACAGAGTCAGGATTTCTATCTTTATAAAATCGTTTAAAACAGTCAGACTCATAGTTAAACAAATTGAAGGGCAAAGGTAGTTTTTTTACTAAAGTTGAGGCTACAGTAGTAAAAAAAGTATTAAAGTGATTTGCAATCTTACATGGTTCAAAACAATTTTCATCATCAATGTTCAAAACAATTTTTGGAGAAGATTTACTTTTACTACTATATCCAAGATTTTTTAAATCTGACCACAGCTTTTTTTGGATCATTTTTATTTTCTTCCAGCTTGTTCGACATATATTCCGATTTGGCCTTAATTACTTCTTTCTGAACAAGGTTTCTGTAAAAACGATATTTATCTAACATCTCCTTCTGTTTGTATTTTTTGAATTTGAAATAAAAAAGCATCTCTTTGACTGATGAGTTCCAGAATGTTAGAATCTAACCATGGTTCACTTCTTTGTTTTAGTCTGACTTCCTTAACAGGAGCAACAGTGTTCAAAACTGACAGAAATGTTTCTTTAAAAGACAGCCATGAATCTTCTACAGTTTTTGCAATAAATATGTTTGACCAATCGCAAAGTTTAAGTTTGTGAATAAAATGATCTACATTGTAATGTTTCAAAGACCTTACAACAACATTCTTATGCATATTATACGTCCCTTTCTGTGTTTTACGCGTACAAAATACAGGCAAATGATCACTGAGACCTATCGGAAGAGTACCAGACTGAACAATCTTGTTTTGATGGCTACATAAAATGTGATCTAACACAGAAGAGGAGGACTCTGAGATTCTGGTAGGGTCATTTATGATCTGTTTTAGATTAAAGATATTAAGAACTTGTTCAAACCTTTTAAAAAGAGCTGATTTCTTTGCAAAAAAACAAATGTTAAAATCACCAAGGATGTACCATTCTGTGTCAGATCTAACCATAGATAAAACATTTTCAAAAATATCAACAAAATCTGTTTGTTTAGGTGGTCTATAACATGACCCTATTAAAATAGGTTTGGTTTTTGGTAATAAAATATCAGCCCACACTGCTTCAAGATTGTCATTTTCTAGGTCCCGTCTTTCGGTGAACGCCAGATCTTCATTAACGTATAAGCATACTCCACCACCTTGTCTGTTCCGGTCCTTTCTGATCACATTGTATCCTTGAATTTGTATTTCCGAGTCCATAACTGAATTGTCCAGCCAGGTCTCTGAAAACGCTATGGCTGCAAATCTATATTTTGACATTAAATGTCTCACTTCGGGCAACTTTGGTAATAGAGATCGTATGTTGAAATGAATAAAATGAAGTCCTTTAAGTTCAAAGCAGTTAAAATTACTACAAGATTCAGCAAAACTATTGTCATGTAAATCTGGCAGAATTCTATCATGAATATCGTTTAAATCATCACAAAGATAAAAAGGTAATAATTTAAAAGTACATATCCGACAAGTGAAATAGAAAGATCCATTAGATTTGCATACGTTTGAGTAAAAAGAATCACTTATATAACCTGAGCATCTTATATGTGTCCGGATTTCACAAAAATCACAGTTGACAGCTTTACTACGGGCAGTTACACCTTTTCCACAAACCGAACAAGGAAATTTAGGTTGTCTCCCTTTTTTCATATTTGAAAATCCCGAATTATCAGCATACTTGTCCTGTTCAATAGGTCGTTGTGTACCAAATGTAACAGACTGCACAAATTGCTATGTGCACCTGTAGGGATTCTAACCCACGACCTCGTATTTTTACCGCGTTGCTATAAAATAGCGAGGCAGTATAAGTGCCTCTATATAAATGGAAAACACGGTTACATATAGTTTTGACAATTATATATATACATGTATAACTTGCTTGAGTTACAACATTTTGATTTTCGGTCTGAAAAACATAAACAATTGGAACTGAATTGAGAGCAATAAAACGGGAATCTCAGGTGTCAAATAAACACAATTGAAAAAAAAGGATTCTGAAACAAATAATGGTTTACCGTATTGAGGGTAAGTAGCCACTTGTAAACTCTAATGTTAATATTTATTAGTTGTGTGTAGCCTGATATTAAAAACCAGTCTAACTCCAAGGTGCTTCCGTAAACAAATAAATAAGAATATAACGTCGAATCTTGCGGTATCATTAATTTTGTAGGTATTCTTACCTTGTTGTGTGAGAATTTCTAATGTATTTCCGATAAATGAATGCAAATTGCACATACTTACAGCATTATATTACATTTTTTAACTAGCTATTAAATTGTAATTAAATAAAAGACTAAATTGATTAATAAAATAATTAAAATGTAAACAAATAAGTGGTCCAAGCCCAAGCTTGCTAATTTGGTTGCAAGGAAAGAAATTAAATGTAGTTCGTGACTTATCCGGCATAAGGGATGTTTGGGTTGTCGAAATAATCAGACTATATTTAAAGCAATACTACTTGCAAACAATACCTGAGGTTTCCTGTTTAAAACTCTTAAAAAATCCCTTGAAAATCCAGTAGTTTAGTGTGTCCTGAAACCCCAAAATAGTTCAATGTTATGTGCACTTGATATTTTTATGTAATATGGCCAAGATATTTATAAAGGGGCCTTTAAGATGACCCATTATCAATATGGTTTTTCAGCTATTTATAGACACGCCAATGATACAAGATACAAGAATCTTTATTTAAAGTCAGGTATATGATAACAAGAAACATTAGGTCAATATTTAAATCCGAAAAAATGCCATAACATGGGTAGAAGTATATCAATGATAACAATGATCGTCGGTCTTTTCAATATATTTACTTTCTTAACTATGTTCAATTTTAGAAATGATAAGATAGTTTTCTGTTGTCTATCATTTTTTAATATTTTGGTTCTATTAATGCACCAGAACTATGTTCAGCCAAGCCCAGGTAAGAACCCTGTCCTGTGGGGACAAACTGCTGGTAAAATACCTGCCAAATGCCCCCGCACCCAAGGGACTCTAAGTAAGGCCCATTCCCGGTTATTTTTGGCGCAAAGGAAAAACCACCGCTCTCACCTGGCACTGCCGGTCTACGTGAAAGAAAAAAAACACAGCCCATTTCCCTGGCTATCCCTGGTACACATGGGTGGGGCGTGGTTACAATTGATTCGTGCATTAATTGTTAACACACTGGTACAATTTTTTTATATGGCAATAAAATTTAATATATTTTTGATAATACATATAATATATATATCAGTGGTTGGAATTAGCTCATTAGCCCTCAAGCCCTTTACTGGTGAAATGTTTTCCGGGTTTGTTAAAAAAAATATGCCAAGCATAAATGTAAGTGAAAGAATTTGGTTTGTTCATGCAAAAGGCTGGTTTCGATGACTGGTTTATACAGAAACTATAGTAAGACACAGGGAACTTGGAAATAATCAAATTGTCAAAGATTTTTCGGTTGACAAAATGAATTTAATTTGAAGTGACAGTACTCAGAACTGCCATATTACCAGTAAACTTTATTCCTTAATATTGCGGATACTATTTTATTTTACTTTTTAGATAAGAGAATCAGAACCAAAGCCACACAATGTCGGATGACTATTCTGGGTCTGACTTTGAAGATATCAGTGAGGACGAGATAGACCCTAAGCCTGTGGTTGTGGAGGTTAGGGGGCTTGGTACCAAGGGGAGCCCTGTAACTGCCAGAAGAAGTCCAGGGCTCTCACATCGTGGTGGTAGCAGAGCCTCCCGTCATAGACATGAAGACCTGTAAGTAACATAGGTTACATTATACTTTAAGTCAAAGGTTACATTATACTTAAAGTCTATGAAATTGGGAATTTCGACTGACAAGAAAAAACAAATTAAGTTGAATATGTAACATGTTTTTTATGGAAATTGTATAGACTTGCAGTCCCATACACTTTAACCATCCTAACTGCTTTCATACCCCAAAAATGACATCAGTCCCGCAATTCATTCCTTAAACAATGACAACAACATTGTTATATACCTTTATAGCCTAATACAAAAATTAAAGAAATATTTATAAAGAAAAGCCTAACTTAAGGGTTAATAACCCTACCATTTTTCTAGACATGATGGAACCCTAACCACAAAATTATTTAGTGGTAGGGGCTTACATATTCAAAGGGGGGAATAACTGCAACTTATGTATAGTAAAATTTGGTATCATTTTAGTGAGGAAAGTAAAAAGAGGAAGATTACTTTTATGCCAATCTCAAAATGTTGGCAATAACATTCTTAAATACATGTATAGCCTTATAAAAAATAGATAAATAAAAGCCTATCTTAACCCTACCTTTTTCGAGACATGATGTAAGCCTAACCACACATTTTTTTGTGTGCACTTATCATTTTTTGATGGGGGAATAACTGCCTATTATGTGTGGTAAAATTTAGTATCATTTTACAGTGGTCGAAATAACACAAGCCTGCACTTGTAAAATGTCTTCAGGGCTTGCTCAAATTCTGAATTTTAAATAGCAGGGGTTGTTAAGAATTTTGATGCCAAGCAATAGTATAAGAATTAGAGCTTGTTCATCCAAGTCTAATTTTGACGACTTATTTTAGTGAGGAAAGCGAGGAAGAGGAATCAGATGAAGAAGAGTATGAGGCCGTTACAGCAAGGGGCTCGGCACGACGCCCGCATAGCTCAAGAAACATTAAGATGAAGAACGGGAACAAGTCTGTGAACTTGACACCTCCGAACAAATTACTTGAGAAGGCTGTGAAGTTAGCCGAGAAATTTGTGGAAAAAGGAAAGGTAAAATGTTTTGCATTTCTGTGAAATGTTTGAGTTTTTACTGTGAACAAGGCTGAAGGATAGTTTTATAGTGGGCAATATATTTTTTTACATTTTATCATATCTAAAAATAACATAGGTTTTTTTTTATACTGCCTTTTGAGTTATTGCTGTTGTCAAGAGCCACAGGACTTAAGGATAGCTTTATATATTTTTTGTTGGATTTTCTTTAAAGCTGCACTCTCACAGATTGAACGTTTTGACAACTTTTTTATTTTTTGTCTTGGAATAAGCAGTTTTTTGCGTAAAAATCTGAAAACCAGTGATAAAAGACTGATGACAAAAGATTAGATTGCATATTTTCGTATTTCCTCTCCAAAATTGATGTTTAATTGATGTTTTATGCATTTTTCTTAAACCATTTGTAACGAAGTAGTAGTGATCTTTGTCAACAGTCTTTCATCACTGGTTTGCAGATATTTACACAAAAATTTGCTAATTTCAAGACAAAAATATAAAAAAGTTGGAAAAACGGTAAATCCGTGAGAGTGCAGCTTTAAGAAAAACTAAGGCGTATTATTATTAGTACTGCATTTGAGCTATTGCTGTAAACAAGATGGACACGGCTGAAGGATAGTTTTATACTGTGTGCATTGTTGTTTTTTTACATTTATTATATCAATGGTAAATAACATAGGGTTATAAATCATAATGTTAGTATATTGTGTTTTGAGTTATTGCTGAGCACAAGAGCCATAGTACTGAAGGATAGTTTTATATTTTTCTGCATTGTTTAATTTTCTTTTAACCTTTTTGATATCTAAGAATAACATAGTGTTTAAATGATACTGACTGTTTTGAGTTATTGCTGTGGACAACAATAACAATGCTATATGCATTGTTTCTTTTTCTTTTCACTCTTTATTGTATCTAAGAATAAAAAAAGGTTATTAATATTATTACTGCATTTGAGTTTTTATTTTGGACAAGAGTCATATTTGCAAAGAATATTTTTATGCCCCCTTTTGAAAAAAGTGGGGTATATTGTTTTGCACATGTCGGTCGGTCTGTCTGTCTGTCTGTCTGTCGGTCGGTCGGAATACCAAATGGTTTCCGATCAATAACTTGAGAACGCTTTGACCGAGGGACCTCATACTTGGTATGTGTATTGGTCATCACCAGCAGATGAACCCTATTGATTTTGAGGTCAGTGGGTCAAAGGTCAAGGTCAGTGTGACCTTTACATGAAAAACGGTTTCCGATCAATAACTTGAGAACGCTTTGACCCAGGAACCTCATACTTGGTAGGTGTATTGGTCATGACCAGCAGATGAACCCTATTGATTTTGAGGTCAGTGGGTCAAAGGTCAAGGTCAGTGTGACCTTAACATGAAAAACGGTTTCCGATCAATAACTTGAGAACGCTTTGACCCAGGGACCTCATACTAGGTAGGCTTATTGGTCATGACCAGCAGATGAACCCTATTGATTTTGAGGTCAGTGGGTCAAAGGTCAAGGTCAGTGTGACCTTTACATGAAAAACGGTTTCCGATCAATAACTTGAGAACGCTTTGACCCAGGAACCTCATACTTGGTAGGTGTATTGGTCATGACCAGCAGATGAACCCTATTGATTTTGAGGTCAGTGGGTCAAAGGTCAAGGTCAGTGTGACCTTAACATGAAAAACGGTTTCCGATCAATAACTTGAGAACGCTTTGACCCAGGGACCTCATACTAGGTAGGCTTATTGGTCATGACCAGCAGATGAACCCTATTGATTTTGAGGTCAGTGGGTCAAAGGTCAAGGTCAGTGTGACCTTTACATGAAAAACGGTTTCCGATCAATAACTTGAGAACGCTTTGACCCAGGAACCTCATACTTGGTAGGTGTATTGGTCATGACCAGCAGATGAACCCTATTGATTTTGAGGTCAGTGGGTCAAAGGTCAAGGTCAGTGTGACCTTAACATGAAAAACGGTTTCCGATCAATAACTTGAGAACGCTTTGACCCAGGGACCTCATACTTGGTAGGTGTATTGGTCATGACCAGCAGATGAACCCTATTGATTTTGAGGTCAGTGGGTCAAAGGTCAAGGTCAGTGTGACCTTAACATGAAAAACGGTTTCCGATCAATAACTTGAGAACGCTTTGACCCAGGGACCTCATACTAGGTAGGCTTATTGGTCATGACCAGCAGATGAACCCTATTGATTTTGAGGTCAGTGGGTCAAAGGTCAAGGTCAGTGTGACTGTAAGCTGAAAAAATTGTCCATATTTTATTTAAGTGTCCAAATCCTACTAACAATTTGGCTCCCAAGGGGGCATAAATGTTTCACTAACATCTCTTGTTTTTATTTTATTTTATGTATGTCCATTTTCTTTTTTACTTTTTATGATATCTTATAAATAACATAGGGTTAAATAAGTTCTGCATTTTGATTTATTGCTGTGGACAAGAATTACAATCATTATGCTAAAAACTTGTTTTATATTGTTTGCATTGTTTAATTTTCTTTCCACTTTTATGATATCAAAAAATAACATAGGGCTATTAATATTTGTATTGCATTTGAGTTATTGCTGTGGACAAGATTCACAGGACTGAATTATTAGTTTTATATTATTTAAAGCTGCACTCTCACAGATTTACCACTTCTGCAACTTTTTTATTTTTTGTTTTAGAAAGGGCAAATTTTTGCGTAAATATCTGTAAACCAATGATATAAGTTTGCTGAAAAAACTCAGATCGTAGATTTTTATATTTCCTTTTGAAAATTAATGTTTTATTGATTAAACCGTTTCTAACGGTTTAAGAAAAAATGCATAAAACATCATTTTTTTTTAACTTATATATAAAAATATGTGATCTAATTTTTGTCAGCAGTCCTATATAACTGGTTTCCATGGATTTTAGCACAAATTGCATCGTTCAAAGACAAAAAATAAAAAAAGTTGTCAAACCATTCAATCTGTGAGAGTGCAGCTTTAATTTACATTTTATGACCGATAATTAGCAAATGAGCACTTGTTTTTAGGCTGACAGAGTGATTCAAGAGCGAGTGAAGATATTAGCCCTCACAAGGATAGTTTATGGAAGTACACATTGGAGATTGGCAGAAGCTCATGTAAACCTGGCACAGGATTATTTAGAGTTAAAAAGTGAGTACTTGTTTTCATTGGAATCTGGCTGAAGATTCTAGGATCACATGGGAGTTTCTCTCAATGGTTTACCCTATATATTATCTATTGACAATAGATTATATATAGGGTAAAAATCGAGAGAAACCCCTGTGTGTAGGATAGGATGAGGAAAAACATGAAGCAGTTAAGTAAAATTGGCACACAGTGCTATTTAGAGTTACAAAGTGAGTACATGTTTATATTGGAGTCTTACTGAAGATTCTGGGAAAGTATATGAAAATACATGAAATGCATGTAAACTTGGCACAGTTAGACTTAAAAAGTGAGTACATGTATACATTTGAGTCTTGCTGTATATTCTGGGATACATGTAGTATATGGAAATACATGAAATGCATGTAGACTTGGCACAGTTAAGAGATAAAATTTGAGAACATTTTAATATTAGAGTCTTGATGAAGATTGCAGGATATTGATTTGTTAAATGACTTAAAAAAATGGATACTTACATTTTTTATCTATTGTAGTTGATTTCATATAAAAAAAAAAAAAAAATAATCATTAACTAATGATTTTTAATCTATTTCAATGTAATTATTCCTACTTAAGGCTTAATCAAATTATATTATGTTATGCCATGCTTAATTATATGACAAACAATTTGTTTCAGATATATTTTCAGTTATAAACTGATTTAAACAAGAGTGTTATTACTTCTTAAAGGGGCTAAACACCAGATAATGTCCCCAAATCGGCAAATACATTATTTTCACAAAACCAGACTTAAATTGTCAATAGACTAGGATAAGGCTGACAATACATAATTTTATATGATTAAAAGCATATCTTGTCGCTTTCTCAGCTGAGTTTACCAGTTAAAAATAAGGCATTATGGTTTCCCAGTTTATAGTGTTTATATTTAGCATGTGAAAGTCACGTAATCAGTACAGATACATATACTGACCCTGTTTTTAAATCAACTGGGAACTATGTGGTAGACACACCCAGTAAACTTTGAAATATTAAAATATGGCATAACTTGCGAAAGATACAAAAAATATCATGTATCATATCCGAAATATTAACATGTATCGTAAGCAATGTGATACATCAGTAAGTAAGATTAAATGCATTGTACACAACAATATCAATTAAATGTTCTTTTTTGACAATTTTCTTTTTTTCTTGCAATTGTATCATCTGGTGTCTAGTCCTTTTAAAGAGTTAAAAGAAGGAAGAGGAATTATCATAGCCTTTGTGTTGTTGTCTGTTGATATGCAATTTTTTTATCATTTCTCCAAAACTGTTTCAAACTACTTGAAACTTTTCTCAACTTTCAGACTTCACAGCACAAGCGGAATACCACGCAGAAAATGCCATGCAGATAATGCTGAATTCCGTTTCCACGACAACCAGTGAACAAGAGAAAGCCAATGTTTTTAGTGTTCTGTTCCGTCTGAACTACATTCAAGGCAAGGCACAGGTGGCATTGAAAAAATATGCTGAGGCTGATGCTGCATTTAAGAAGGTAATTAAACAGGGTTTGATGTTTACTTTTTGGAGAGCTCGACCAGTAACTTTGAAAACTAGACCTGACCTAAACTAAAATAAGACCGAAGTATAAATAAAACACCAGTCATCGAAATTAGACTTTTGATGAACAAGCCCGAATTCTTATACTATTGCTTGGCATCATTTTTTTTAACAAGCCCTGCTATTATAAAATTCATAATTTGAGCAAGCCCGGAAGACATTTTACCAGTGCAGGGCTTGCGGGCTTGTGCTAATTTCGACCACTGAAACACATGCTAGTAATACCATACAAAAAGGCGTTGAATAACACGCAAAGTCATACTTAGATTTAAAGTATCTTTGATATATACTCATTGAAATTAGACTTATGAATGGATAAGCTCAAATTCTCAAACTAAAGCTTAGCATTAAGGTTTTACAACAATCTTGCAACATAAAATCAAGAATTTGAGCAAGCACAGAAAGCGACTTTTGATAGTGCAGGGCTTGCAGACTTGTAGTCATTTTGACCTCAGGGACCATATTCATAAAGCATTTTAGTGAAAAACCTTTTATTTTATCTTCATAATGATAAAAAGAATAAGATATCGTAGTAATCAAAAACAGTCTTTTGGATGAACAAGCCCAAATTCATAAACTACTGCTTCAGGCATTACATTTTCAAACAAGCCCTGCTTTATAAAATTCAGAATTTGAGCAAGTCTGGATAGAATTTTACTAGTGCAGGGCTTGCCTGCTTGTGATTATTTTGACAACTGGATACTGTACATGTAGTATAATACATTGAAATTATTTAATTTTTCACTTTGATGAACAATTGCTATTTCTTCTACAGGCTGATCGAGCATACCAGGCCAGTTCCAAGTTGTCCTGTGTTACTGATGATGAATGTGATGATATGGAAATAAAGCTTGCCCAAGGCAGAGCCAGGTAAGTTTTAAATCTCTTTTGGGTGTTTTCTAGTGATAACTCACAGGATGCTTGTTTGAATGCCCACCTGACCGATAAAAATAACTAAACATCATTCAAGGGGACCTTAAATGGAGCTTCTGTTTGACTTTATGGTGGCCCATGTTATGTAACCAGGGTAGCTCTATCTAGGGTTACATTCTGCCTGTGAATTGAACCATACAACCAAACACAACTAAAACTCTCATCGTGGCTGGCGTCCATGCATAGTCCGGTTTCGTTGTTAAATAAAAAAAGTATACCCCAACCAATAGTTTCCTTTATTTGTGATTTAAGCAATTTTTGGGTGTCCATTACAGGTGGTTCTTTTGTTATATATATATATTTTTTTAAATTTACTGTGTGTCCTTATTTATTTTGTAATCTTGTCTTATAATAAATACCTGTGTTGTTGAACAATTAGATACCTGATTATTATTATAAGATATATGTTAGATTACTATCATTAGTCGGATGTGTTTTGCTCAATTTTCTTCTAGTTTTTTGTTCTGTGAAAGTCCAAACATTTTTTTAAAGATCAACATCCAAATGTATTAAACTGGTTAATTCTTTAGTTTGGTTAAATTTAGCCAAAGAGTTTAACAGTTGGTCAATATTTATTCAAATATTTATGTTAACTAATCAAATCATTTAAATGTGCAAACTATATACTAAAGATAACCTTTGAACAACTTATCTCAGTTTTATCCAATTGGATGCATCAGCCAATTGCATGAAACTGGTTACCTTTTTTAGTTTGGTCAAAGATATCCAAAATGTTTGTTGATTGGTCAATATTTATACAAGCATCACTACTTACCAATCAATTGTGTTATTGAACAAATTAGCCAGAAGATAACTTGTGGATAAATTAACAAAGTTGTTTATACAGTTGGCTTCAAAGCACTATTTAATTTTGATGGAAACCAAAGGTATTTGTTTAACACTAAATCAAACTAACCCAGTTTGTTATTCCGAGTTGCCTCGACATTTATAAAGGCCGTACTCATAAAACATTTCTTAACTTATGTCGATTTTTTAAGATTCTTGAAGCCATATGTACGAAAAAGTAAGTGTTTAAAACATAAATATAAATAAAATCAATGAAAATCTAGAATTACAATAAAATTAGGTTATTATAGAATATAACCAATGAGATACTTAAGTTAAGAAATTGACTAATGAAATTGACTCAAGTTAGGAAATTACTTATGAATGCCGACCCAGGTGAACTTTTGTGAAGATCTTTTTAGGTGTTCTGTTTTTCAAAGAATGTCAGGGTGTCAATGTTGGGCTCCTTAATGTGTTCAAATACTTATGACCTTGGCCACGATTTTAAAATGGTTTAAGATATTCAAATGAAACTTGGTACAATATTCATACATGCTTATTTCTGGAGACCATTCCAGGGGATTTTCATACTATTGTATGTAGAATTCCTAGGGAGTTTCACATAAGACTAGGGGATTAAGACAAGACTAAAGGATTATCACATAAGACAAGGAAATTTTGACATTAGGCAAGGGGATTTTGACATAATGATAAGACTAATGGGATTTTGACCTAAGACAATGGTATCTCGACATTAGACTAGAGGAATTTGACATAAGACTAGGAGATTTGACATAAGACTAGGAGATTAAGACTAGGGGATTTGGCATAAGAGTAAGGGGATTTAGACATAATACTAAGGGGATTTGACCTAATACTTATGTGAAAAACTACAGAAAAAAGCTCAGTAGCCAAAAATTAACACAAACCTGATTAAAGAGATTCTGACATTAGACTAGGGGATTTTGACATTATACTAGGGGATTTTGACATAAGACTACGGGATTTTGACATTACACTAGGGGCTTTTTGACATAAGACTATTGGATTTTGACATAAGACTAGAGGATTTTTATCAAGATAGATAACGCTTATGTGCAAGCATCATTTTACCTTTTCTACATTCAGAAGTATTTTAATTATACATGTACTGCTATATAAATTACTCTGTTTTGGAACTTAAAGAAATCTATCAGTTCGGCAGTGTACATAGTAAGTACATGTACATTTAACAACAACTGTTACTTTCAGGTTGTCATGGAGACAGAAGAAGTATGCTGTAGCAGGGTCAGAGTATGACAAAGTGATTGACTTGACCAAGCGGCGATATGGGGAAGATGCTCTAGAGCTCATAGAACTCTACCAGGAGAATGGCCGAGTATCCTTTAAAAAAGTCACTGAAGTGTTAAGGAATATAAATATATATATAAATAACAATTGTACAATGTTGAGGAAACAATTGTAATTTAGGGCTTCTGTGTTACATATTGTCCATGTTGGAGAGGTCTTTCCGTGGCATTGTTAATGTTTTAATTTTAATATCAAATTGGTAATCAGTAGAAGTGTATTAAGATGTACTCTTACTCCAAAATAAGATTTACCACTGTGACAATTAATACAATTGCTTTAATATACTGAACAGGATCATTAAATGTCAAAAACAATTGTTTTTCATGGAGGATATTGAGTTTAATTTGAAAGTGCTCCTAGCAGTTTAATAATTCACTTTAGATGCTTAGTCTGATAATTTTAGTTGATAACCGTGATGATGACGTCACTTCCTTTCTTTGATTTTTTTATCTACTAATTAAGACATATCACTGATGTTCAATTTATGTTGAGTGAATTTATATATATTATTTAAATGGTAACCAAATGTGCAGCGAGTGTGTTTCTGCACTAATTATTGTTTGAAAAATGTATAATGTTTAAATAATCATTAATTTATGATCCATTTTCATCACAGCAGTAAAGTAGGATCTCATTTGAATACAATTGACCTTGACACCCCTCTCAGTTGGAACAGTCCAAGGGTCGCCATGCCAACCATGATAAAGCTATTGAAATGTTTCTGCAGGCTCATTCCATTGCTGCTGCCAGGTAAAATCTTATTTTGTTTACGTTCTTCTCTGTTTGTTTATTTTCAAAGAGAATACTTTAGGGAACATTAAGGAGAAAACTATTATATGCAAGTTATATGTCTATTAAATGGAAAGAATGATGATTAAAATGACATTTACCATTGGTCATTTGACTTTGCACTTGTCCAATCAGACTGCAGCATGGATATACACACTAATGTCATTGCTTTGAGCATTTAATGCGAAATAAACAATTCTTCTCTTTGGAAAAGATTAATGCAATGTTAATATAGTAATTCTAATGTCATGACAAAATTGTGTGTGATATTCTTCTATCTTGTCTTTCAAAGTCGTTCTATCATGGTACATGAGATTATTCACTTAAGAGACATCCTTGCCATTACATTATTTTTTCTCTCATAATTTGACATCAAATAAGTGAAGAAACAGTATTCTTGTATTCTTAAAGTAAAACTTAAATGCAAGATGTTTTACATATATATATGCAGGTACAAGTATGCTAGTGAAGAGATAGTAGACACAGCTCTGGCCCTGGCTCAAGCATATTCAACAACTGGAAGGGAGGAGGCTGAAAGTACGTACTTCAGGATATTTTTCTTTTTGTAATATAATAAAGGCAGTCTTGGAACTTGATAGAACTATAAAGAAAGGGTATGTTTGAGAGTATCTTTATTTGAGTGGTATGACTTTGTGTGAACAAATGTTCAAAGAATGGATTATAATTTTTATTAGGCCACACCGGGTTGATATTTTTCATCAGCTTACCACACATATTTTTTCTTTTTGAAAAAAAAACAACGTGTTTTTTTATATACCAATATTGAAACACCCTTTACTATTTTTCACTATTAATTCTTTAATCAAAATGTCCGTCCAAATTATTTGAGGCACTAAAATGCCAAATATGAATTCTATTGAAGCTATTTAACGCTAAACAATCAATTAAATAAATTTAACTGCTACTATAATATGTCTATGAAAAATTCAGGAAGACATAAACAATAACATGTCTGAGTTATTTCCCTTGGATGGGATAATAGAGATGTAACTGTTCAAGAGTTTCTATTTAAAAACTATTTATTAATGCAATAAATATTTTGAGCAAAGAAATGAAAATAAAATAAATGTAATTTAGTTTCATTTTGCCTGCTCGCTGCAATCCACTTGTTCCAATATTTTTTTTTAAAAATCTGACAAACAAAAAATGAATTGGTTTAACGTTATATGAGAATGCATCTTTTGGCAGGTTCAGCAGAGAGCTATCTTAATGAATGTCTCGGCTCGTGTACAGCAGTTTATGGACCTGATCATAAAAAGACACTAGAAGTACATGACGAGCTGGCCAGACTACTTGTCCGTTCAGACAGACAGACGGTGTGTATCCTAGTTTCATTTCTTGATAGAATCTGGGATTGGGATTTGTGCTATTTAAAATGAATGTTTTAAATATTTTAAATGTATTTTGATATGTTCTCGCTGTTTTTTTTTTCAAAAACAGTTTGGATAATATAACTCTCAGTTGTTATGAAAAGTGGCCATATTTGTTTTGTTAGATATGTTGTGTTGAAGAAATATGTTTTTGAAAGCAGAATTGTACTGGCTCTGACCACTCAGTTTTAAATAGTAGTATTCATCTCAAACAGCATTTGCGCTATAAAGTTTACATATTTGACATGTCTTGTTAGCTCTTCTTTTCAATATGTCAATTATTAATTGTTCGTTGATGTTACTGAGTACCTGGTATTTCATTGTCTATAATGGGAAGTTATGGACATTTTGAGATCAAGTTTGTTTTCCATTGAAGCATGAACACAAATTATTAAACTGAGGTTTGCAAAATATGGAAGAAAAATGAGATGGTGATTTTTTAATGAAAATGTAGTAGAAAATAAATATACCTTCCTAACATTTGATGTTTTACTGGTAAAGTAACCCCCTCTATTCAGACCAAATATTGGACTTTGAGAAAATGGTTTTATTAGTGGGTTGGTCTCTTACTGAGTGTGTGCTGATTACGGTTGTGAATGGTCAAGTGGTGGAATACAGTAGACTCTTACTATAACTATTCTTACATGTAACTTGAACAAACCGTATATTTACAGGAGGCTATGGACATTTTGAAATCAAGTATCCCATTGAAGAATGAAGTGTATGGAGACTACTCTGAGAATGTAGCTGACACTCATAAGCTAATGGCATCCATACATTTGGCTCAGGGGAGCATTGAGAAGGCTCTTAGATGCTATAAAAGGGTGAGTAGTTTTGTGGATAGGAGTTGAAATGCCATGGTCAACATTGATGTATTTATTCAGTTTTTGCTTTTCAAGTGACAAAACACTTCAGTGAAAACTAAAGGGAAACGACCAGTAGTCAAACGATCCAAAATAAGCCCCGTTTAGACGCAAGGGCCCAAACAACAATGAAATGAACTAGAGACACAACGGTATCAACACTACTTACAAGTTACACAAATACAAACACCGCAAACACACCACACACCCATCAAAATGGCTTTACTGATGAATGATGGGATAACTACCTTGTAACGATCATTGAAGCACGAGTTCACTGGAACTCCAGTCTACTGGGGGCATAATATTAATGCTGCATTGGGGGCTTTAAGACTCGGATCATATGTTGTTCTTTATCTGCCTTTTATATCATCTGTCATTCTCTGAACCTGCTACAGCATACTTCAACCCTATAAGACTTGTTTGACAACTTTTTTTTAAATTCCATCATAGTAACATGTGCGCACCTCCATATTAACAACACTTTTCAAGTTGTTTTGAGGCAACTGTTCAAAAGTTCCCCATATGTTTATGAACATGTCAAATTGCATTTTAACAGAAAAGGTTCATATGTTACTGTATGATTTAGTTAACAATTAAATAGAAAAATCCCAAAACTTCTTTATTGGTTATGTTTCAAACTGATTCAATTTTCATAAATAAGCGTGGTTTAGATAAAACAGAATAACAGATGTACTAATCAACCACTTTATTGTTCATAAATTAACGTTGTTTAAATAAAATATAATCACAGATGTACAATGTTCAATCTAGGGCCGTATAATTATATGATTTTATTTGTGATTATGATTAAACTTGACCACTTTGTTTTGAACTACCGATATTGTGTCCTATTGCAGTGCCTCAACATAGAAGTTCTGGTATTAGGAAAGAACCACAAGAAAACCAAGGACTCCGAGAGAACCATTGACATACTGATGGCGTAAGTTTAATGGATATTTATTATGATGATGGTTCTGTGAAGGACTTTTTTATGTAGGGACGGGGTTATTGCAATGCTTTCTGTCCTTCCATCTTCTGCTCCTAACCTTTTCTTGTTCATTAAGTATATCCTACATTTATGGACAACTCTTTATTAAATATGAAGTATATCCAACATTTATGGAAATGTTTTTATGAAATTGGGGTGAAATCTTCTTATTATCAATACAATGTGCAGAACCTATGTAAATGTTTAAATTGCATTGTTCACTGTAATAGTATTAGTCTGGGGATTATAGTTCATCGTGTCAGCTCATGTATGTAACAGTTATGGAATGATTTTTCTATCTTGGCGGTGTGCAAAACACATGTTGAAAAGCCTCTGTTTACAGGCAACGTCATTGTATTGGGCCGAGGATTCAAAACTTTAGAGTGTCCGCTCCTTACCTCCTACACTTATTTGATTATCTTTAAGAAACTTGAGTTATCAAGGTGAGGTGCAAAACCCATGTTGGTCCTGCGCCTGTAAACTGCCAAATTTATGGTATTCCATAGAAAGAAATTTGTTCAACGTGTTGTCTGGATCCTGTCATAGCGCGAGATATATATTAATTTAAAGCTACATATGTGCCACTTGTTGTACACATCATTTTTTTTAGTTTGACAAAAAACAATGCTGTAATTGCAACAGGCTTATGAAAGTTTTCTTTTGTAAACAAATGTACTTTGCAACCTATTGTGTCTAAATAATGCATTTATGGAAATTTTCAATTACTGATAACAATATTATAACCGTGTATTTAACAGCAGAAAACCCAAAATAAATGAAAATATTAAATGATTAGTGAATGCTCAAATATTAACCGTGAATTACTATCGTCTCACGATCGTTTTTGCACCTTTTATTTCAATTGAACTTGGTAATCTTCATAAGAACAATTGTTTTTGACATTTATTCATCCTTCTTGGTATATTAAAACAATTATATTAATTGCGGTAAATCTTATTTGTGAGTAAGAGTGCATATTTACACTGTAAAAAGGACACACGAACAAATACAAACACCACATACAGACAACACACTCATGAAGACAGCTATATCGATTCATGATGGGATGACCGGTTTGGAGCAGTCAGCAAAACAATTTCATCTTTTTTTCTTTCATTTTATTGCAGAAGCCCAGGCTTGTCAAAGAAATTTGTGCTGAACAAGGATGATGAATTAAAGAAACGGCCAAGATTCAATGCAATTTCAAAGACTGCTAAAACCAGTTAGGACAAAAAAGTGACTTATGTATAGACCGTTTGTAAGGGATTTTGTTAAAGTTAACAACAATTTAAACATTAACATTATTAATTATCAAATATTTACTGCTGTGGAAATTCCATGGATTCCTTTGCCATGTGCAGTATTTCTAACAAGATTTGACAAGTGTTTCAGCTGTATGTAATATATAGAATGTTTTTCATTTAAAAGTTAATAACAATGATGTTATTTTATTTGTATTATTTACTTGATCTGGACAATTGGTCCTAATTTAGTGAAATTATTTGGTCAGATATATGTGTATACCCTTTCCGTCCACAGTAGTCCATTACGTAGTCTGTTAACTGTTTTTTCTCTAAAAGTAGGCATTTGCAAGTGTTTTTATGTATTTTTTTATTCAAGTCATTGTGCATATTAATGTTAATGTCATTTCAAACAGAAGACGATATGAATGTCGAAAAGTCATTCGTTTATCAAGGATATATTGAAAATGGTTAGTGGATATTCAGTTCTTAGCCTGTTCATTGTTCAATGTCATTAGACCACATCATACATGTCATGTTTTTGAAAGGCTCCCCATGAGATTTTGAGCAGAATTCCAGCGGATTTGAGTCACTAATCAGGGAATTTTCATCATCGCCATTGAGCGCTTTGGCGCGGGTACCATTTTACCTATTGCAACATCCAGAAGTGTTTTATTTGCCATTCTTAAAGTCAATCATATTTTTATGAGACACTGTGATCACTGTTAAGTATATGTCATATTTCAAATATGATTATATTGCATATAAAAATATTTCATAGTAAATAAATAAAAATATATATATATATCTATATATATAATGTAATTTAATAGGCTTACCTTTCTATAACGGCGATACAAATCTGCTTGCTGTCAGAAATGATGACTTTCAGATTATAAGATAGACGGAATGAATATTGATATTTTCATTTTTTCCACTTCCCAAGTAGTCACATTTGTTTGCATTTGATCATTACAGGAAGTTAATACACTCCTTTTGTAAACTATGTTTTATTGTATTTTTACATGTATGATTAGATCTATAAATAAACTATTTATATATAGTATAACTTTTTGTTTTAGTGTAAGATGGCAATATATTTCACCGAATGAGCACCAAAAGCGTAGCCACAAGTGAAATTGTTTATATTGTATTTACTATGGGTGTTCATAAGGTGAAATACATTGCTTTCTTGCATCATAATTTTGTCTTCGTTATATGCCCTAAAAGGGTATGAAATTACGTAAAATTGAACGCGTTCAACTGTATGCGGACGTAGCTGCGTTTAGAAAACAATAAAACTAATTTTGTGTCCCATCCTTGTTTGCGCTGATGTTTGGTTTGGACGGTCAGAAAGGGCTTAAATTTCAAAACTGTGGAAAATATCAAACTGTCTATTTGCGCTGTATGTAACAGTGAAATGTCAATATTATTTCATTTATATTTCACTTTAAACCACCGGAAAGCATAGAAGAAATGCTGGACTTAATGAAAATGTTTAAATGTTTTATATTGATGAAATGATGTTATCCCTGGCTGAATGTATAAAAAAGGCGATTTATATGTGCGGTAAAGAAGCGAACCTGTCTCTAAAATAATCTAATAAATTATGTGATATCGTTTTGTTTGTTTTATAATAACAGTCTTGATGCGTGCTCTGATGAGGCTTATATATTTTAATAGTGACGGTATTTTTTGATATATGATTGGATAAGTGTGAGATCATGGCCATAGTAACTAGTTTAAGCCCCCAAAAGACACGAGTTCCAGCGAACTCTTGTTTCAGGGACTGTTCCTAAGCGGTAATCCCATCATTTAACGATATTGCAATTTTATAATGGTATAGTCGTGTGTGTTATATGTATTTGTGTATGAGGTTTAAGTTGTTTTATGTGCTTTTATTTGCCTATGAGATGTTCATATGTTGGTGTATATACATGTAGTTCATTGTCGTTTGGAGCCCTAGCCTTTTGCCCCTTAACAGGGTTTATTTTGGAATTATCGACTACTGGGTTTTGTCCCTGTACTTTTCATTGTATTATTGAACGTTATATATATTAACAATCTTGATTTTAAATCTAAAGCAATAAGTTTGTGTAGAGTTTCATATAATAGAAAACACCATAAACCGGTACATAAAAATCATACATTAAAATCTAATTATTTACTTCCTTAACAGGGATGCCAATTTTCTTTTCAACTGATTTTCTCTTTTTTGGCCACAGAAATTGTTGCCTTTTATCTGATCTACATGCATACATGCGTCTTGTGTGGAATTAGATATTTTGTACAACAACAATAACAAATATCCCAAACAAAAAATGATCAGACACTTTAAGATTTCTATTTTTTCCATTTTAATAAACAAAAGCGATTAACGTCATGCTAAACGTTTAAATACACTACGTATTGAAAAAGAAACAGGTATAGGGGTTAGATTATTTGATACTGCGCAAAAACGAAGTCGGTGAGGTACCCTTTTTTTGATATCAGGCGATTTGTAATAAAACATTGAATACATGTATTTAAAAAAATCAAAAATTAAACAAGCAGTTTTTTCAAGAATTAAAGAAAGGCGCACTTTTTTCAGCGAAACACGACGCCATTTTTCCCGCGAAAAATGACGTTAAAGACAAATTTTAAATAAATAACGTAAAACAAGAGAACGAAAAATATATGTGCGTGAACGTTTTCACAAGACGCACTTGAGGTTTAAATTTCATAGCTGTAAACGAAGAATTGGTGAAACGATCGGTTATTGTAGCTGGAACGCAAAAATATGAGAGACGTCTCGAAATTGACGTCAGTGGTATATTTTGAGGAGTCATAGTTTCAAAACTGTTCCTAATATTGAAAATGTAAAAGCAGTCCTTAATTGGGCATATGCTCTTCTATTCGTATACCAATTTTCAGAAAGTAACTCGAAAAAAAATTCATAGTCGCGTTCCACCTTAAGCCCAAATAACGCGGAAATTGTGGAAAAGCTGCATTTTGTCCGGTGACACAACTATTTATTAGTGAACGTGTTTTGATGAAGAAGGTCTGATTTTGTTTAAGCGTCTGGTAGTGTTTATTATATGGTAGGCTTTCATTATAAGCGTCTTCCTTTTTTATGACAAAACATTTATTTATAAAGTAAACATTAAATTAGACATTGATTTCATCGTTAAAACTCACTTAATTTACAGTGTATGCCTTTGAAATACAGTCGTGCCAAGTCAAGCTCAAAACTGCACTTATTCCGCAAATATTTATAAAAAGTAAACATTATATGCGGTACTGTTTTCATCTTTGAAGTTCACTTAATTTATTGTTTACGCCTTCAATTTAGTGCCCAGTCAAGCTCAAAGTTAAATAGCTTTTCAGCATTTTTGTAGCTCTCATATCTACCGGATATGGACTATTGCAGTAGGATATTTGACATTGGAAAAACCCAAGGCCTAAACAAAATATGTTTGTTTCGGGCAACCCGACCCTACATGATAAAAGCCGCCGACCCTAGGATTAAAAAAAAAGACGGGTATCCCTTTCATAAACATTTTTTTCTTAAACATAAACTGTCATTATTTTTTGACAGAATAAAGCTCTTTAACAACAGCAGTATATGAGTGATATTGTTGTGCCCGGATTTTGGGACACAAAAGACATTAATTTATACCTGTAATACCTGTAATACCTGTAATCTTCAGGCCGTAAATTTAGCTTTCGCTATCGTGGCCCCTCTGGTAAATGTCTTCTTTAGTGGTTTCTCAACTGAGTGCGGTTATGTTAACATAAAAACTTTTTTCTATTCCAATGTTCAATATTAAGCATTGATTTAAACTGGTTTATGGACTTGGCAGAAACAGTCTCTTCACTAAGGGAATTCCAGTACATAATCGATCTCTGACTGAATGAATAAAGTCTTGAATTGTGTTTGCTTTTCTTCTTGACAAATTTGAGATGATGTCCTCTTAGGTCTCCAGACGAAAGAGTGAAGAGATGATCCCATTTTAACTCATCGTGGCCATACACAGACTTATAAATCTGGATCATATCCGCCCTATCTCGTCTATATTCCAGAGTTGGAATTCCTAAGGCTTTTAGTCTTTGCTCATATGACAAGTCCGATACATCTTTAACTAATTTGGTGGCGCGTCTCTGAACATCCTCTAGTCTTTTTATGTCCTTCTTTAGGTATGGAGACCATACACAAGAGCCATATTCTACAATTGGTCTAATAATTGACTTATAAAGGTTGAGAAACATATCTTTGTTCATGAACTCGAAGGATCTCCATATTATTCCAGTAACTCTGTGTGCTTTGGAAGCAATTTCTGTGATGTGTTCTTCAAAAGTTAGCCTCGAATCAAAAATCACACCTAAGTCCTTTTCTGAAGCAACTGACTCGACTTTGACGTAGTTTCCATCAATGTCCTGCATAGTGTATCTAGCACAATCATTATTAGACCCAATGTGCATGACCTTGCATTTGCTTGCATTAAAGCTAAGTTTACTTTCAGTGCTCCAGTTACATAAATTGTCAAGATCCTGCTGTAACTTTTCACATTGTTGAGGATCGCTTATGGCCGAATAAATCTTAGTGTCGTCTGCAAAAATCTTCACTATACCCTCCACCACTTGCGGCAAGTCATTTATAAAGCACAAGAACAGCACCGGTCCCAGCACGCTTCCCTGAGGTACCCCACTGACCACGTTTGACCAAGATGAAACGCATGATCCAATACGAACACTTTGGACACGATGTTGTAAGAATGATTTTATCCATTTATGTACTGTACCACAGATACCAAGATTATTCAGTTTCATAGACAGACGATCATGTGCCACCTTATCGAAAGCTTTACTAAAATCCAAGTAAATCACATCAATTGGGTTACCTTCGTCTATCAGTTGAGTCCATTCGTCTAATTTAAAGTTAAACTTGTTCTTGTTATTAACATAAATACATTATAAATGTAACCTATACTATTTAAAGTAATCTTATTTAACACTTACCCGATTTTATTCAGAACATGATGATATTCGGAGGGGTAAAAGTATCATGAACTGACTCTGTATTTACATTTGCCAAAAGTGCATTTCAGATAAACTTTACCCCACCCGGTAATTGTAAGCATTTAGTGAACGTTTTCAACAGATGCATGCTTTTAAATTTAAATCGTTCAACAATAGCTTTCCTCGATATGTTGGTTTTAAGATGCATTTGTTTTCCTCACCGCTGGTGCGACGTTATATCCATATTTCTTGCATTATTTATCGTAAAGTTTCTGTACTCGCACAATGTCAGCCATTTTGTTTTTCTGCGCAACTTCCGCTCGTTTAAGGTCAAGTGCAGTCATGTATAAGGTGACTCATCTTTTTGATTTGTTTATGTTTACATTCCAAAACTTAAGGCTATGTCCGGAGCCTTTCTTTGTATCAGTTACATATTTTTCCAAGATGGCTGCCTTTGATTCACTTAAACGTTCTATTTTGTGGCAGTCACATGACTGCCATTCAAATCGTTGTCACTGCCATAATTTTTCTTGGCACTGCCAACGTTTTGGGTGGCATTGCCGTCATTCTTATTGGTAGTAGCGTTATGCCAACTGTGCGAGTATAAAAGCGCCACGATTTTCGTTGGCAGGCGGTCTGAGTCAAGCATTTGTTCAGTGCATAACCACGTTACGTTTGCTAAAGTAATAAATCTGAGTTTCAACTGAAATAATTACAATAGTTACATTAAAGAACTACTTGATAAAATAATCACTCAGCAAACGTATAACTTATGTGACTTTGTATGAATTGATCATTTATAAGTAGTTTTACTAACGTTCATTGACAAAGTCCTACTAGTGCAGTATACATATTGAAGATATAACGCACAGACAACTTTTATAAGCAAGTAGGGTGACTTTTGTGAGTTATCTCGCTTAGATTGCATTACCAAAACAATATTGAAATCGCGTTGAACTACAGAAATAACACCGCTAGATTAATGAATAATATAACAAATAAATTATATTACGGGTTTTTCGGAATGTGCGCACCAGCGAAAACTAGTGACTTTTAATGAATATTATGATATAAATACATAATATTTCTGTATAAACATTTGTATCCAGTTCGAGTGATGTTTCACCTTTATTAATGCAATAAAACTGTTAAAACTTATAAACTGTTTTCAATACGTGGTTGACAATTGGTACGAACTACAGAGTGTCTGCGTAATATCAGAGTTGAGTTGGTTACTTGAGAGCCAAGCTGAGCTTGTTCACACGGCCTACAATAAGTTGAAGCGAAGTTGTGATATAAATTTGCGTCGAGTACATTCACTAACGTGAAACTAGGGCGAGCCCCCTACAATATTTGCCAGAAATAGCGCTATTTGCAAATCAAATGATCTTGGTATAAAGAATATTTGAAAATAAAATACTACACTTTTTTAAATAGAGTCCCTACAAGTGATTTTTGAGATGTTTCCCTAATCAAACATATTTTCAGGCCCAATTTGCTTAAATTTTCCCTGTAAATAGTTTACTTTACGATTTTTAGGACCAAGCAATCAGAATAAGACGAAATACAAAAGATCTGGAATAAGGTTAAATTATCTAGTGAGTGTCCGAATTGAAAATCAAATTGAACGTTTGTTTATAAAATCAACTTCAAGTTCCGTAAGTAACAAAAAAGCTTCAAGCAAAGTTACGAAATATTGTTACCACAAAATCATATCTAATTCGATAAAGCGTTCGTTCGATACGTGCGTTGATATGCTTTAAGTTTAAGCTTCATGATCACTGATATAAACTATAAATTAATTGACTCGCACAAGTCAGAGAGGTTATATTCGGGTCATTGCTTTTGTATTAATAGAGTACTTATGTAGGCGTATAAAGTAATTTTGGCTCCAATACATACTACATTTAGGTTAATGTAAACAAAACGTCGCGACAAAAATAGCAATGCGCCATCAGTCGTGGAATTCCGTGAACACTATTTATACTGAATTCTGCATCAAAAGCTTTAAGGCAGATATTGGAAAGTAATTATTTGTTATTTCAGGTTACACAATTAAGTATGAGACTCGGATGTTCGATTAAGCAAGTTCAATAGACAGCGTCTAAAGTTATCAAAGCGGAGTATAGTGTTAAACAAATATCAAAAGCATATGCTAATGACTAATTGTGTGTTAAAATATGCAATTCAATAATGATTAACACAACTTTTTTTCGTTTTGGCCTTGAAAAACTTAGGTTAATTCCCTCGTGAATCACCAGGGAAAACATGATAAGGTTTCCCATAACGCAATTTTGTGAAATTCAATTTCAGAAAATCAAAGTTAACAAAGGCCTATGTCACTGATCATTTAATCGTTGAATGTGCAGCACCGAGCGCGGAAAATGAGTGACGAAGATATTTTCTTTGACTTTTTCTATCATTTGTATTTCTTTTAAATTAGTATCAGTAGAATTATTCGTTCATGATGATGATGATGATAATGATGATGATTATTATTATTATTATTATTATTATTATTATTATTATTATTATTATTATTATTATTATTAAGTTATTGAACCGCTTTTGATATACATAAAGATAATTATTGTCAGTATAAAGAAATTTTGAATACAGAAACAAGAAATATATTTTTATCATTGTAGATTGCAAATGTTTGTAAATCCACTTTATCAAAACTATATGCCAGCAATTATTTTCCACGTTATGAACGTTATTATATTTTCGTGACCTAGTTAGAATTGAGATTAGTTTCTTTTTGTTTGTATATGCTCATGTTATTAAGTTATTATACACAACTTTATAAAGCGTTATCGTCTGTGTTAGACGATGCACTTAAGAAGAAGTATTAAAAAGCGTCTTTTATCTACTCTGTTTTGTCCATCATAACAATCATCATCATCATCATCATCATCGTCGTCGTCGTCGTCGTTGTCATAACCGTCACATCATCATTTTCATCATCGTCATCGTTGTCATAATCATCACATCTTCATTGTCATCATTATCATCAGCATCACCGGTGTCATTATCGTATTCACTGTTATCATCGTCATTGTTGTCATAAAAACATATCTTCATAATCTTCTTCGTTTTCATAATTATCACATCATTACTGTCATCATTTTCATTGTTGTCATAATCATCAATTATAACTGTTATCATCTTGATCATTGCCATTATCATCACATCGTTGTTGTCATCCTTGTCATCGTTGTCATAATCATCATATCATTATTTGCATCATCGTCATCGTTGTCATAATCATTATTTCATTATTTGCATCATCTTCATCGTTGTCATAATCATCATATCATTATTTGCATCATCGTCATCGTTGTCATAATCATCATATCATCATCATATCATTATTTTCGTCCTCGTCATCGTTGTCATAATCATCATATGATTGTTTTCATCCTCGTCATCGTTGTCATAATCATCAAATCATTATTTTCCTCCTCGTCATCGTTGTCATAATCATCAAATCATTATTTTCATCCTCGTCATCGTTGTAATAATCATCATATCATTATTTTATTTTCATCCTCGTCATCGTTGTCATAATCATCATATCATTACTTTCCTCCTCGTCATCGTTGTCATAATCATCAAATCATTATTTTCATCCTCGTCATCGTTGTCATAATCATCAAATCATTATTTTCCTCCTCGTCATCGTTGTCATAATCATCATATCATTATTTTCATCCTCGTCATCGTTGTCATAATCATCATGTCATTATTTTATTTTCATCCTCGTCATCGTTGTCATGATCATCATATCATTATTTTCATCCTCGTCATCGTTGTCATACTCATCAAATCATTATTTTCATCCTCGTCATCGTTGTCATACTCATCATGTCATTATTTTCACCCTCGTCATCGTTTTCATAATCATCAAATCATTATTTTCATCCTCGGCATCGTTGTCATACTCATCATATCATTATTTCCATCCTCGTCATCGTTGTCATACTCATCATATCATTATTTTCACCCTCGTCATCGTTGTCATACTCATCAAATCATTATTTTCATCCTCGTCATCGTTGTCATACTCATCATATCATTATTTTCACCCTCGTCATCGTTGTCATAATCATCAAATCAATATTTTCGTCCTCGTTATCGTTGTCATAATTATCATATCATTATTTTCATCATTGTCATCGTTGTCATAATCATCACATCACATCATTATTTTTATTTTCGCCATCGTCGTCATTATGCTCACATCATCAATATCATCATATCGTTGTCATAATCCTCTCATCATTTTTATCATAATCGTCATCGTTGTCGTATTCGTCACATCATCAATATCATTATCGTTGTCATAATAATCACATATTCATTGTCACCATCTTCACCATTGTCATAATCCTCACATCATTAAGAACATTATCATTGTCATAATAATCATACATTCACTGCCATCATCTTCACCGTTGTCATAATCCTCACATCATCACTGTCATCGTTGTCATAATAATCATACATTCACTGCCATCGTTTTCACCGTTGTCATTATCCTCACATCTTCACTGTCATCGTTGTCATAATAATCATACATTCACTGCCATCATTTTCACCGTTGCCATAATCCTCACTGTCATCGTTGTCATAATAATCATACATTCACTGCCATCATTTTCACCGTTGTCATTATCCTCACATCTTCACTGTCATCGTTTTCATAATAATCATACATTCACTGCCATCATTTTCACCGTTGTCATAATCCTCACATCTTCACTGTCATCATTGGCATAATAATCATACATTCACTGCCATCGTTCTCACCGTTGTCATAATCCTCACATCATAACTGTCATCGTTGTCATAATAATCATACATTCACTGCCATCGTTTTCACCGTTGTCATAATCCTCACATCATCACTGTCATCGTTGTCAAAATAATCATACATTCACTGCCATCGTTTTCGCCGTTGTCATAATCCTCTCATCATCACTGTCATCGTTGTCATAATCATCATATCAGCATTGACATCATCTTTATCATTTGTATCAGCTTCATTAATAATGCCATCAACTTCTTCAAGGACCATCTTATATTTAATTATCATTTTCAGTCTCTGTTCTGTCGGCTAACTGTACTATGTAATAACCAGAACGGGTAAGGTCTATTGAGTGAAATAACATAGCTCACATTACCGTGGAAATGAAATTAACAGAAAGCAAAAATGTAAAACAAAATGTTTAGGATTATTCATTTGTTTTCTAACAATAGCTGATCCACAAAAGTGGCATTCGCTTCCAGTAATGGAGCATGCATGACACCTAAAATGTCCACAGGGAAGTAACATAATACTCGTTTTGTTCGTGACACAACTCCAGCAATTGTTTCTTTCGTCGTTTTTGTCTTTGCAACTCTACATAACTACACTCAATATCTATATTAGCAATACGATTTTTTAGGTTGCTGCCTTATATTGTATTTTAAAATTGTAATAACCTGTTAATTTCTCAAGATCAAAATACCTTTTAACAATTTTACTTTCGGTCTAAAGTTTACATTTTCTTGGGAAATATACTATAAATAGTACGGCCGTAATGAAATAAAATTGAAAACAAGTACGAGGAACTTTTTAAACACTTTATTCGTAGATTTTATATTTTCCGATAATAGTTGTTCTACAAGGAGGACATTTGCTTGTGGTAGTAGAGCATGTTTGACAAGTCAATTGTTAATATTGGATACACTTATAATACACGTTTTGTTCTTAACACAAAATGAACAAATGTTTTTGTTTCGTCGTGTTTTTTTGTTGCAATTGTTGTCGCGTTTCTTTTTTTCACGCTGAGATGATACCATAGAAAATCGCCTAGTGGGGATGTTCTACAAACTATCATGGAAAATGATCGCATTTCAGTTAAAAGGTTGATTTCTTTCTCCCTATCACAGCATTGTGAATTGTTATTCAAGTCCGTTTTCCAACTTTTCAAGTCATTTTTAGCTTTTGAACTAGTGAAAACAGGTCTCCGGTCTTCTGTTTCGGTCTGCAAATCTTGTTTGGACGTTTGATGAAAATCGCAACATCTTCACAAATTGATGAAGTAGTGATGATGTAGTTTTCGTGACACGTCAAATGTGTGCTTGTTACTCGAGATCTGTGTTTTGGTTATTTTCTTTATTTGTTACAATTGAAATTAACAGTGTTTTATACGAGTTACCAAATTACTAATCAAGCTTTTAGTTACATCTGATAAGATTGACATCAACTGAATGTATGGATCATGAATGACATTCGAGTGTTACGAGCTTATATTTATAATGCGATAGTAAAAGGAATAATGTTGTTTCTAACAATATGCAAAGGATTGAAAAAAAACAACATGTGATAATATCAAAAAGCCTTTATCGTGAAGTAAAGTGATTTCTTCCTTTTAAAGCATTTTAGAAAACGAAAGTTTTCATGATGTTTAAATTTTGTTTCACTCGATCATTGCATAAAAATTGAACTTTTCTCATATACAACTAATGATTATACTATCAGTTTTGAGATTAATTCAAAAGCAGTTAACAGAGTTCACATATGCATGAACGTCTTAAACATAAAAATAATTCATAAAATATCTGAGTCATGAAGTACAAACATGAGCAAAATATTTCAATAGCTATAATTTCAAACATTCACGATAAAATAACGCAATGGGAATGACGACGTCAATATTGTGAAATAACCCTGTTTACGCTGACGTTTGAATCGTACTAAAAAAATGCTTAAAGGCTTAGTTTAAGGAATGTTTGGCATGATAATCCCATACTGTGCATCTTCTGCTAATTGCACTGGTGTCACAGTAGGGGCCAATTTCCTGTGTGTTCGTTTAATGGATCAGTGCCATTTAGGGTCCATTTCAATTATAAAACCTCCTAACTTGCACGGCAGGTTACTCAGATCGGAGATCTGATAAGAGGGATCACGGCAAGTAGATCAAGATCAATACACAGAGGGTGTGTACTGTACACAGATTTGGTGGGGGGGGGGCACTTATAGAAGGCTTAATCTAGGCCTTTAAATTTCAATACAGTGAAAATATCAAACTTTATATTTGCGCTGTTTGCGCTTAAACACCATACTTTAAAATTTAATTATTTATTTTCCTAAACAAATTGGCTTATATGAAGGTGATTTGGCCTTTAAAACATCATTTGTAGTGTAGTTGAATAACATACCCCAAACCTCTCACATTAACCGCTCCTGTAGTCATGCGTCAAATAGGAATACATCCTCGATACTTAAAGCGACATTAAGTGACATGCGTATACATTTGGGGATACAATATAGTTTCCTTTTATAGACTGCTTTGTAAAATCTTCCACAGATGGGACAAATTTATTAACACGGATATAAGGAGAAACAAATCTATATAAGTTCAGCGCTAAGTAGCAATACTAAAGCTACACATTGGTTTAATTTTAATCAAAAGCTTTTCTACATACATAACTTCAGCGTCACATGTGGGCTAAGGTTTTGCATGCAAGTATCAAAATTGTTTGCGGTGGGGATAGAGGCAAAACAAACAATTGTAAGATTGTCGAAACAACGCCCATTTTGTTTTCTGCTGCTCAAGCAGCGAAACAAACAAAACAAACGCATAGCAATGCTTAAGCCGTTTTAGCGAAGTTAATTACATGAAAGGAGACTTTTTGATATTGGATACATGCTTTTGTAAGTTTATACGGATATGTTTGAGCTAGATTGTGACCGTATTTGATAGTCTATTGTATACACTTTAATCCATTTTCTGAGACCATTTGAAAATCTCTCTGGTTGAGCTCTAGCCACTAACTTCTTTTATGAAAGGAAGAAACGTATTCCACTTGACCATTTAATCTTAGGGCATACTTTATTAAGGTGGGAATACGTTGTACTTTTGTAGTCTTTCTTCGACTCGATGTCGAAATTGTAGAGAAGTTGACTTTGGTCAGAGATATTTAAATGTTTATGAGATAATAGCAACATTTGTTAGTGGAGATATGTTTATGCAGATGCAGTTTGACTTTTTCGTTTGGTGACGTTTTGTGTTTATCGATTTTTTTTATTAGGTTTTAACCTTTAAATGTCACTATGCTTGTGTGTGGTTACGGCCATAGCCCCGAATTAACTCAGGAACTTGGTAAACCTCTGTATCATCATCTTCATCGTTGTCGTTTTACTCACATCATCATCATCATCATCATCATCATCATCGTCATCATCATCATCATCTTCATCATCGTTGTCATCAGCGTCATCTATGACAAATACATCACATAATCACTGTCATCATCATCATCATCATCATCATCATCATCATCATCATCATCATCATCACTGTTGTCATTATCGTCACATCTTCAACATCAACGTTGTCATAGTCATCATAACACCATCATCATCATTTGTTTTATTTGGCCGTGTAGGCGGCAATCCCATCATGTATTGGTAAATCTCTTTTGATGCATGTATGGTCAGTTAGTGGAGTTTGAGAATGTGGTTTTATACGTTTGCTTCCTTGTTTATTGTCGCTTGGGCATTTGCTTTGTGACTCTTCACTGGGTTTCTTTCAAAATATTTATTTGGCTTCTTGGCTTGTAGTTGGTATTTTATTATTGTAGTTGTACATTGCCTTGTATCATTAACCCCAACCCTTTCTTGATAAAACTGCACTTATTCCGCAAATATTTATATAAAGTAAACATTATATGCGTAACTGTTTTCATCTTTGAAATTCACTGAAGTTGAGTGTACGCCTTTAAAATATAATCGTGCCAGGTCAACTTCGAAATTAAATGGCGTTTCAGCATGTTTCGAATTTCTCATATCCAACCCGATATGGACTATTACAGTAGGGTATTTGTCATTGGAAAACCAACTTTGTTCATATTTGCAATGTCATTCTGTCACGTTACGAACTTAAGGACCAATCAAACAAGTGTCACAAATCCAATAAATCGTTTTGTTTGCAATATCAAATAAACGTTCTCTCAACTGACCAATAAATGTCTATGTTTCGAAAAAAAGAAGTGTTTAGTTGATAAAGCGTTCCATTGCCAACTCTGAAACTTAAACGGTTTACGCGATCTTATCGATTTCTCATCTCCGTGCAAAAGAAGCGTTAATATAGGCTACTTTTGCTGGAAGCTTGGCAAGATTAAAAGCAGATAAGAATTAAAGAATTTATGAGGGTCATAAAGTGAACCGGCTCTATATAATCATGTTCGATGGTTATACTAAGGTTTAGACGGGTTTTTTTAGTCTTAGCTGTTATACAGAGGAAAAGATGGTTGACAAAATATAAGTACTGATTTCGCAAATCATATCGAATTAACTGACTGTTTAACATCTTAAAACCCGTGTCTTCTTTGAAGTTTACAAAGAAATTTAGGGCGTTTTTGTTTGTAATAAACTGGTTTCGGTTGTATATTGGTGTATTTGTTGTTACAGTTTTAAATAAAACTAAAAGCAGTTTTATCTTTTTTAACGAAAACCGAAATCGGTTTTTGAAAATATCGAAACCCCTGCTTGAGGCGGTTTATCGGTTTGTTCCATCCGAAAACAAGCTTACTTTAAAAAGAACATGGCGGAAGGTAATCAACCACGTTTGTTGAAACTCAATATTGTTTTTATAAAAATGCCTTACACTGGCAACAGGCCATCTGTGGTTCATGTTTTGAAGAAATTAAGAAAAATGGCAGCATGCAGTAGCTCCGCCATGTTGTCAAAATTGTACACAAAATCATGCATATGTTACTTCAATCAAAACTGTCGAAACCGGTTTCGAAACTGCTGAAACCACAGAAACCAAAACTGAAACTAGTTTGGAATCAACAAAAACGCCCTTAATGAAGGCCATTTTCACACCTTTAGTGTAACGTAGTATGTTAAAATTTATTACTCTGCTTAACTCTAAGAAGAGGTCGTTGTTACACAACCTGGCTATATTTACTATTAAGGCAAATCAGATCAGAGAGCATATAGTTAATATTACAGCCTTACTTAAACTGGATGTTATTGCTCTTTCCTTGTTGTTTCTTTTTGTTTTTATTCATGTTAATTTATATACCCTGTTGGGCATGCTATGATGATTGTTTTGATGATCATAAGCTGTATATGCTTGTATCTAAATAAATGTTCTGTTCTGTTCTGTTCTGTATAACAGTTCATGTTTGCTCTTTGAAACGATGCGTGTGTTGATAAAAGTATAGCTAATGTTTTACGAACATTTATATAAACTATACATAGTTTGTATGAAACATGTATGCTTGTCACTGATTCGCACAGGTCAGAGAGGTCGTTTTCAGGTCAAAGCTTATAGTATTGATTAAATGACTTAAGTAGGCTAAATAACCTACCAGGGCTTAAATACATACTACATTTTGGTTAATGTAAACACAACTTAACGACAAAATAGCAATGCACCGCCAGTCATGAACTTTATTTCAAATGAATTCTGCATCGTAAGGCATTGAAAAGTAAATGTTTGTTATTTTAGGTGTCTCTTAAGAAAGTGACAAGGAAATTTAAGGGACTCGCTCATGTTTTCGCACTAATCTTTTTTTCCGGTAATGTATCAAAAACACTTATGTTATAACTATTTAACTCTTTAATACCGAATTTTCAGAAAGAAAATACTTAAAGTATATTTTTTTTCTTGATTTATTGGTGACCGAACGACCGTGCCGGTACAGTAAAGGCAAATATAAAAACTCGCATCAAAATCACACGCCCACAAGGACCCATACGCAAACATATGGCTAGCTTAACCTTCAAGCTTTTTAAAGCGTATATAATGCTATTCAAAATCGTGGACTTCAAATAAAATATTTGAGCAAACGACATGTATATCAACATTTATTGATGTATTTCAACCGACCGTTTTAAACTCGTAATGAGTTGCCACACCTGTTTTTCCGTCACACAAAAAAGTTGCAAAACATGAGCGAATTCTTTTAAGCGACCAAAGCGAAGTAAAATGTTAGGAAAACAATAAGCAAATTGTGTATTAAATTTGCATTTAAGAAATGATTAACCAACTACTTTTCTTTCCCTTTTGGCCTTACAAAAAAATCCACTATGATTCACAAATCAGGAAAAAACGTAATATGGGTTTCCCACTTAAATTATGTAAAACCCAATTTCTAAAAATAAAAGTAAAGAATCGAAACGGCATTGATCACTTATTCTAGGATTTGCAGCGCTAAAGATGATTTCCGAAGGTATTTTATTTATTCTATTAATATGCTTCTTTTAGTTTTACTTTTATTATTATTATTATTATTATTATTGTTATTATTGTTATTATTGTTATTATTATTATTATTATTATTATTATTATTGTTGTTATTATTGTTATTATTATATTATTATTATTATTATTATTATTATTAT
This sequence comes from Mya arenaria, assembly GCF_026914265.1. Taxonomy (NCBI): domain Eukaryota; kingdom Metazoa; phylum Mollusca; class Bivalvia; order Myida; family Myidae; genus Mya; species Mya arenaria. Next base: position 38,546,232 of record NC_069137.1, on the reverse strand, counting down.
TATTATTGTTATTATTGTTATTATTGTTGTTATTATTGTTATTATTATTATTATTATTATTATTATTATTATTATTATTATTATTATTATTGTTATTATTATTATTATGATTATTATTATTATTATTATTATTATTGTTGTTATTATTGTTATTATTATTATTATTATTATTATTATTATTATTATTATTATTATTGTTATTATTGTTATTATTGTTATTATTATTGTTATTATGGTTATTATTATTATTATTATTATTGTTATTATTGTTATTATTATTATTATTATTATTATTATTATTATTATTATTATTGTTACTATTATTATTATTATTATTATTATTATTGTTATTATTATTATTATTATTGTTATTATTGTTATTATTATTGTTATTATTATTATTATTATTATTATTATTATTATTATTATTATTAAGTATTATTATTATTTTTTATTATTAGTATTTTAATTTTTAATATAACATCATCATCATCACCATCATCATCATCATCATCATCATAATTATTATTATTATTATTATTATTATTATTATTATTATTATTATTATTATTATAAGAAGTAGTAGTAGTAGTAGTAGTAGTAGTAGTAGTAGTAGTAGTAGTAGTAGTAGTAGTAGTGTTAGTATTAATTTTGTTATTATTATTATTATTATATTTATTATAGTAGTAGAAGTAGTAATAGTAGTTGTAGTAGTATGATGATGATGATGATGATGATGATGATGATGATGATGATGATGATGATGATTTATAAACGTTCTTTTCTTCTTCTTCTATGACATAACTATAACATAACTATGCTACTTGTAATTCTGGAACAGAAAATGTAGGTATATGCGTTAAATTTGGGTTTACATACATGCATGCTTGTGAAAGTATTAGGTTGCCAGGTGTTTCTTTTTAACAATATAAGTTTGTCAACATAAATTCCTGACATAAAATAAATTACATTAACAGCTATTATTCTTATTTTAAATGGGACTGGACACCAGATGGTCCCAAACTTGGCAAATACAGTACATATGTATGACAGTTAAACAAACATTTAACAGTCAATACAGTCAATACGAGCAAGAATATGGACGATAAAACATCATTAAATACGATTTGAATAAAAAAAACGCAACAATCACTGTCGGCCCTCACACGGTCTCAGCTGGTTTTTCCCATATAAAAATAGCGCGAAATGGTTTTCCCGTTTTAAAATAGTTCGGTATGATTTCCATGTTTTAAAATAGCGCGTAGTGGTTTTCCAGTTTTAAAATAGCGCGGAGTGGTTTTCCAGTTTTAAAATAGCGCGGAGAGGTTTTCATATTTAAAAAAGCGCGGTATGATTTCCATGTTTTAAAATAGCGGGGAGTGTTTTTTCCGAACACCTTGCAAAGTCAGTCGTTTCACTCACTCACCAGACTGTTTGGCATGATAATCCCCTGCTGTGCATCTCCTGCTAATTGCACTGGTGTCACTGTAGGAGCCAATTTCCTGTGTATTCGTTTATTGGCTGAGGGCCATTTAAGGTCCATTTCTAAATTAAAACATCCCAAACTGCACGGCAGGATACTCAGACCTGAGATCTGATAAGAGGAGTCAATGCAAGTAGATAAAGTTCAATAAACAGAGGATGTGTTCCGTAAACAGTTTTGGGGGTGGGTGTGGGCGCTAATAAAAGGCTTAATCCAAGTGTAACGTGCGAGCCAATGAAACACTATCAGATCCTTTCAGGGAAAAGCATGCTCGACCCTGAAGAAGTCCACTAGTCTTTATATACACTAAATTCTCTATTCACACAGAGCCCGGGCTTTGCTAATTTGGATAATAACAACCCAGTTTACATCCGTTATGGACGTACTTCCGTTTATAACGTTATATTATGAACGCACATCCGCCGCCTACAGCGGACCGTTACATAAATCCGCCGCCTACAGCGTACCATTACACAAGCCTTAAATAAGCGTTTGAGCTAACTCGCTGTCATTTTCAGCAGTGTTTTTCATTCATTTTCATCGATCAAATGCATTACCGATATTGATCTGTCGGGCTCAGTAAATTAAAGTATCAATTTTGTTTGCAACAGTCAGGTATTTTCAAGTTATATTTGAGACCCCCAGTGTTTTTTGTTTAAATTGTAGCCACCATGGATGTCCTTTAACCGAATGATTGCTGAATCCTGGTCAAGATTTCGTCAATGAAGTGCTTATCCTTTTCAAGGACCGTTTTCTTGTTGTTCTTCCTCAGGTGACGTTGAATGGGATTGATTCCATGACGACATGCTTCTATCTTTTTCTGATTACAGTATTGCTAATGTATGCTGTAGATTTTTCCATTCAGTTTGTAACCGCGTCAAGGTATAAGCTCACAATCATTAAAGAAGGAGTTTTGGCAATGATGGAGCGCTGCCCAGCGTAGGGTCAAAATGTATATAAAACACTTATCACGCGCCCATGTCTAATCCAATAGAAATGTTAAGCCAATTAGTTTTAAAATAAACAATTTTATCGTATGTGAGTGAGTATATTTTCCGTAAGAGAAACAGCTTTTTATATAAAAGGGTCGATTACTTCCTAGTTCCTAAAACGTTTTAATTTCACTTCTAATATGTCTTACTCGACGTAATTAGTTATTATATAATGTAATGTTTGCATATATAATAAATATAATGATATTTGTGTCCATGTTTATAAATTAACTTAGAGCTAAAGTCCTATATATACTACCAGCTATAAACTATTTTGTACTGGAAACGTCTGCTCGCTGTGGAAACTTCATGTATAGGAACACATAATTAGTATGCATTATATCTGATACAGAATAATAAAACACGCTTTAACAAATGCGAACCCAAAACATGTTTTGATAAAAGCGAGCGGGAAACTCTAAGATACGAACCACAAGCTTTGTAATTGTGATGGATATATATTTTCAGCAGGACAGTTAGAAGCCTGAACTTTAATAGAGTTTAATATTGTATTCAATAATAAAACATTTCAGTTTCGCTCACTATCCACTTATCAGGTCGATAAATTGTAAAGTATTTATTAAAAAACTATAACATTTGCGTGCTTAAAGGTCCAGTATAAAGGTTGATTAAAAAACTTTAATTTTAATGAATTGTAATGTTGAACTCATTAATTTGACTTTTACGATAAATATATCAACACATATGATTAAGGAACGTATCAAAAATAAAAGCCTTAATAAATATTGTATTTTATTTTAATTAATTAAAGGTGAACTGAACTGTAATTTCTAGTTCTTCATTTTATTCATTGTTTCTACTAAACGCGCTCAAGTTTAATATACAAAGCGTAAATTTTGCTTCTACGGTCTACCGTTACCACGGAATCCGGCCTCTGTTCTGCCCATTCTATGGTTGCTAGATGAATTAATGCCCTTGAAATGAGTGGACACTGTGTTGTCTCCCTTTGTTTTAAGTGCGCATGCCCAGCGAGTACCACAATGCATTGCACCATTTACCACAATGCATTGCTTTAATTTCCCGGAAAATGTTAGATATTTCTCGGTTTCTGATATCGCCTGCATATTGATATAAGAATTAAATCTACAAAATCTACGTAGTCGGTTTGAAAAGCGATACGAAGTGTTTTATATGAATTAAGTCTGTATCCTTGCGATAAATATAAACGTGTTACTTCCCTTGGATTAAAATAAGCCATTTAAAATGGAGGCCATGGCAACACTTTCAGAAACCGTCAATGACTGACAAGTCAGTGGCACAAAATATGGTAGCGATAATGAAATGCAGACGATCTTAAAATTTTACGACCGTGCTCGTATGTTGGGGCAGCTGGTTGAAATGGATTGATTAACCAAACAATAATTGCAGTGCCATTCAATCGTAATACTTGCGAGGACTTGGACAAGTTTTGAAGTTATACACATTGGAGATTTTTTGATACAAGGAAATTGGAACAACCAGCATTCCATAATATTGCTTTACATTTGGCTGTTTTAAGTCAGCATTTTTAATGGAATGCTGTGTTGCACTCTACTTAGGAAGATAAAATTGTGAGTGATAAAGGTGAGTGATTTGATAATTACTTGTATTTTATCAAAGAATGACCTCCACAATAACAGTTAACAGTAAATCTGTGAGGAAAAGTAGGCCCAATGATGGGCTCAAACCTATGATCACTAAAACACTAACTGATGCCCCATGTTCGTATAGGATTACCCACAAACTTCACCCCTCTCCCTTTTATCTAAAGACTTATCAAGACACCCTTGCATTTAACATAAAAGTTAACCTTGGATGAACAGTGTGTCCGGTGTTGGACTCTAGCCAAAGAACACTCAAAAGTTAGGATGGAATTCTTATTAACTTAACTAACCAAGCTGCTGCTTCCCCAAATACAATGCACACTACAACAATAAGGCAACTGTCAATTCATTGCTGGATTTTCATACCCCGACATCCTTTTTTTTGCCGCCACTTTCAAATATTGACTCAAATAAAAATGTTGATCTAGTGTACCGGTATGTATTTGCATATCGGTCCAGAACTGTCTAGGAACTGAGTTTATTCTTCAATGTAAAACATTGACTTATAAAAAAGGAGAAATGTTATGATCTTGATTGTGGTTCGTCAAGAAACTCATGTTTATGGCCCCTTATGCATTAAGAAAGAGCATGAACATTCATCTAATGAACAACAAAATACCCCCATTTAAAAAATGGTTGAAAAGCAATTAATTTATATTGGCCAAAAAGACCGTCATTCACATTTTAAATACAACAATGGTTGGTTTTCATTTAAGTGATACTCACTTATTTTGCCTATTTATTGAAAGTATGTTGTAAAATAAATCTGTAAACAAATCATTGAGCTAGAGTTATGGGCCTTTAGCCCCCATAATCACATGATTTAACACTTTTAGGAACCGCTTAAAAGGGAGTGATCTATAAAAATAATAAAACAAATAAAAACAAGAAAGACTGAAAAAAATCATAAATCAACAACTTAAGAGTTTGTGGAAAGTTCAGTTCATAATTCTGGGTGAAAATAAGGTTCAGTGATTTTAATAGAAATTTGTACTATTTACAGTCATCAAAAGGCTGTTGATCCTAGCTAAAAGGCTGTTGATCCTTCAATTGTGCAATTTTTAATACAGGCTTGATTTACAATGGGAAATTCAAGGGCAGATTCAGTATTTGATACTGGGAGGCATAATTTAGGGGCAAAAACATTTAATTTGCAGCCCTCCATCAGAACTCAAATGTATTTAGTTAAAAGCATTGGCAGTGGTTTTTGAAATTTTCACAATTTCTTGATCGAAATGGTGCATTTTGGGGATATTATTTTATTACTCTTTTTCTACTATATTGAAACAAAACTGATCTTAGATATGGGGGGGGGGTGTCCCCATCCCACTGGATCTGCTTGTGAAATTCTCTATCAAATTGTGACAAATCAGAAAACTTAAAATATTAATGCTTTAAGACAAACTTCTTATCATTCTAAATTTTTGTTTTAATTAAACCCCACTTGAAAATATATATGTTTACCATATTTACAAGTATACAAGTCATTTTGTGAACAACAAGCAATCAGCTGCTATAAATGCATTGAGTACAAAGAGTGAAATTGGACAATGGCTGTATTCTGTCACTCCCAAATAATGACATTTATCTTTTTTATTGAAAAGAGGTTTACACTTTAATTTCTGTTGCAATTAATTATTATTAAGTTTGTCAATTTCTTCATTGTCCTGATCATTGAAAACAATGAAAAATCTTTCCTGAAAATTTAAAAAATAAAAGTGCTTGTTGAAATGCATTTTTTTGTTGTAATGAATAAAAATTCATACATAAAATAGAGAATTAATTTGATAAAACTTGTGTATGATTTTTAATAATACTACATGTATAAAATACATGGTATTAAGATACTGTTTAACTTGTGCTCATAGAAACATAAGTTTACACTTTTTAAATAATTAATAATAGTAATGTTTCATGACCATTTTCATGAATGTTGTCACTGTCATTCAGAAGAACTAAATTAAAATCAAAGTTTAAGGACATTAAATCTGTATGCTGTATGTCAAATTTTGTGTTGGTGGAGATTCGTTCTTTATGTACATGTTATGACCTACTGTTGCTTTGTTTATTATTTTATTGGTGAAATATTCTGTATTCAGCATTTGATGTTTACTTTTATTTTACTGCTTTTTGTCCTTAAACTGTAATTTTATAGGATTTAAAAAATACTGTAAGGTTAAACACTGAATCAAATTTCAAACATATTAGAGTATTGAAAATCAATTACATGCCATATTTTTATATCAGTATCTTTTTCAACATTTAATATAAGTATAAAAACAAGTATCAGTTATATTGTTTCTTGTGTATAATTTAGATTGGATATCATGAAGATGAATCAACTTAAATAAGTCAACATCATAAAATGCTCATGAATACATGGAATACTCATATGGAAAATCAGTATTGTGAATAATGTTTTTTCAAGACATTATCTAGATCTGCGCTTAAAGCATTAATCAATGTGATTTATCATCATATATATCATAAAATTAAAACTGCACTCTCACAGATTGAACGTTTTGACAAATTCTTATTTTTTTCTTGAAACGAGCCAATTTTTGCGAAAAATGCACTGAAACTAGTTATATGACTGGCTGCTGACAAAAAATAATGATCTCCGATTTTTATATTTAAGTTCAAAAATTGATGTTTTATGCATTTTTCTTAAACCGTTAGTAACCATTTAACATGAATTTTCGAATGGAAATATGAAGTTCTCTGATCTGATCTTTTGTCAGCAATCTTTTATCGTATATTTGCTGATTATAACCTACGCAAAAATTTGCTCTTTCCAAGACAAAGAATAAAAAAGTTGTAAAAATGCTATATGTGTGAGAGTGCAGCTTTAACATGTCTTGACCACTTTGTTGTTTAGACTCTAGAGTTGCAAGTTTGTCCTTAATCTTTCCACATGACTTCATTCTTTGAAATCGTATCACACTTACCTTAATTTATCTAGTTAATTTGTATAACTCTGTCAGATTCCGTGAATGGCAGATTGTGACTAAGCATCCCATAGACTACAAATGCACTGGTTTGGAACTGCCAGTGCATAGTACATTCATGGCATACTAATCATGTTCAGATGTTTGTAGTAATTTCACCAATTTCCTATGTAGAGAATACATGTATTTGGTCAAAGCCAGCATGAACCATGATGAAGTTCTCTCACCTTCAGAATGAACAACATATGCGCTTCTTTGCAAATTTCACAATAGATAGTTTTGCAAAATTAATGTTAAAAATAGATGCATACATTTGAAGTTTCTGCTAAATGATTTAACATTTTGTGCAGGTTTTATCTAGCTAACCTTGATGTAAAATTTGGTTGACATTTGAGAACTTTTGCTTAGCAAATAATCTATTCCATGGCTAATTTACATAAAAGGGAAGTTACTCTTTAGTCAAGCCGACGGTTAGAGACGGCCTTTCTTTAAATACAAACTTTGATAGTACTCCATCGATAAATACCTAGGTTTTAAAACTAAAAGCCACTTTTGTTGTAACATAGCACGACATTCCTTTTGTCAGTCAAATGACTGCTACTAAATCAGCTTGGCATTGCCATCGTTTTGCGTGTCACTACTGTTATGCCAAGTTTTTCATGAGAATTTAAGTGCCTAAATCTTTCAACATCACATCTTGTCTGGATTGGACAGAGGCAAAGCTGTTGCCTATTTGGGCTAACACACCGATCCCCAATTGTATAACCGCCCCTGCATATTATACTGATACTGGTACACTAAATTATCCACAGATTCAGACTTAAGCCAGTTCAGGAACACAGGATTTATCGTCAGTTTGAAACTGTTTCAAACTTTCTGTGTTTGACTTGGTTGAACATATTGATTCGTTCCATTTCTTCTGTTAACTTTCAAATTAAAAGCGTCTACTTCGGAAGATTAAGCAAAATCCATATGTTTTACTCGTTATTTTGGTGATAAACCATGTAAGTGGACTGGAAACCTCGGAAAGTCCATGTTCTTTACTGAATTTTCGCGGACGCGGAAGTTGATATGTCGATTGACTGGCTCCCGTTTCATCTTCATTCTCTATCAAAACCGAGAGGCAGTACCAAGGGAAGCAACTACGCATGTATAGCAACGCCAAGGGACGCAAGTCAGTTGAGTTTTTCGGAAAATGCGGAACAGGGGGTAGTTTGTAACAAAATTGCCAGCTTATGAAAATGATTTGAACTGAATAACATATCGTATCAAACTTGAAAATTATCAATCTTTTATATCGTTATGTAATAATTAAATGTCAAATATCAGTTCAGTTCTACTTTAATGCGTGGCCACAAATTGCCCGGTTAAAAGCGCAAAAACACACCATATATATTCTATCTGTACCTAAACCATATGCATTTTTTTGTTTTGATCATTTCAGTCAAATGGGTCAAACAAGATAATGCATTCAATTTTAAAGAAACAACAACAACAACAATATAACATATATTATACTTATCATGTGAGCCCGCCTGGTGAAGGATTTGGTTGGCTAGGCATTTATATAATTTGCGCATTGTACATACAATTGTGTGGTACTATATTTCATGAACATTTCAAGTGTTTTTTGTTCTGATGAAGGGGAAGTAACTACAATGGATTTTAAAAGTTGTTAGTAAAGTTGATATTATCCCTCCTTATCTTGAAGAAAAAATCAATGTTGTTATTTCACTAATAAAACTCCATATTTCATCTAAGAGCATGAAAGGAAGCTGTTTATTTTCACTTTTTAAGAAATCTAAACATGCAAAACATCATGAAATGATGAGCATGTCCACAGTAAGGTGAGCAATATTGGTCATGCAACATAATGTTCAGTCGACCGCATGTCATACAAATCCAGTTATGGTTTAGATTTTATGCCAATAAACAGGTAGCTATAGTCATATAAAAGTACGAGGAATATATATGTCATCGAAAGTATTAAAAGTGCCAAAATAGCCAATTTTTACATGAACTATTTTCGGAGTTGATATAAAATGTTAATATTTCATTATTATCAATGATTATAAAAGTAACGTGGTTAGAAGGTGACCAAATATGGAATATACGGGGCAACCTTATAGTATGGTTTCCTACACCCCGTATATCATATATCGGGTCACATACTAAGTCCGTAACGTATATATCACGTAACAACCCATATAGTCTGATCAATTAATGGCAAATGTTCCATTTATTTATCAGAATCTGAAAATAGACGCCATTTTGGTACGATAAACATGTAATTTAGTAACCCAATATGGAAAACCGCGTGACCAGTCCTGTACCAATGATGTTGCTTCATTCATGCTGGAGGCGTGATAGTTGAATACAAAGGATCAAGAGTACAAATAACTTCAATAGACATCTGTTTCATTGCTAACCTATGCTCAATATGTGAATCAGGTTAAAATGCCATCAGTTCTTTGATTTAACATGAATCAGTCTTCTTCTATACACATTTTACGCGGTTACTCGAGTTAAACCATTTTCCAATTAATTGTTACAAATACTCAAAGAAAGCCGCCGATATCAAGATCTCCGTCATTTTAAAATCATGAATAAACCCAGACAAAATACACATAAAACCACACCGACAATAACATCAGACGACATTAAATTTAGTACTACTTAATTCGAGACGATGTATATGGGGAAATAAGTACACATTTAAAGACAATAGCACATATAAGTAAAAAGTGCAACAGACGTAAGAAAATACAACATTCACGTTAAATATATATATTTTATTGCTTTGGCTTAGTCTGGTTCATCCTGAAACTGTTGATTCTAAACCAGTCAGGTGGCATGATATCATTGTAAGCTAGTATTTACGTTCAATAATGAATTACAAGACTAATTTTGTTGCAAAGCGTCGAAGACGCCCGCGAAGGTTCTTAAAACATGACTAAAAGGAAGCAGATGCAGTTCAGCAGCATATCAAATTTGAGGAACCTGGATAAAGGAATTCTTCAGTTATTGAACTAAATCGATTATCAACTCAAAGTCTTTACGACCTTGACCTTTGACCAACCGACTTCAAAACCGTTAGGGTGCTGGTCATTTTTTTAGTAATATTAATGTTTGTTTGTTCTTTATTTGTTTCATTACCGCTTTGTTACTCCTTAAATTTGAACGATCACAACAAATATACATTAAATGTAGTAACATTATGTGTTATACCAATTTGTTTCAGCCTTAGTGAGGTTTTACCTTGCGAACCGTTCCGAAATCGACAATTTTTTTCAATGTCGCTTGGACGAGGTAAACACTCTAATGAGGATGTGTATGCCAGTGCTAACAGAGCTATGTAGACTGCTGTTGGAAATCGGTGTCAACGTACTGGGGCTCGGCAATCTGGCGGTCCATACGCTGGCCATTCCGATGGAAGTTATATCCCGCTTTGCTTATGATCGGGTGAGTTTTGTTTTACTTTTACTGTTCTACCAACAGTAGATAGGATTGCTCTTTGGATAGTCTTTCATAGTTAAACTGTTGAATCATTTTGTTTTTGTTCCATCATTCGAATTTGTTTGAAGATAGTATTTCATAGTAAAACTTTTGAATCATTTTGTTTTTGTACCATCATTCGAATTTGTTTGGCACTCTTCTGACCGTGGATGTCAGGTTTTCGCCAATCCGCCCGTTTGGAAAAAATATCCTTAATTTCGCAAAAAGTATGCAAGTTTGGTTTTTGGGAAATAATGCAATTAGGAGATAATGCAACATATCTAATATTTTTAATCGGACAGAAAATGCATTGCTTTAGCAGCATTAATAATGTGAATGTATTTACGCTTGTCCGAACAAAACTGTTTCCTGTTAGGTCTCAAAAATTAAACAGACTTGTTTTACGCGACTTAGGTTGCGGCGAGAAAGCAATTAGTAGGTATGCTCGTTAAAAGATTTTATCGTATAAAACATATAAAAGTAAATTTAATTATGTAAAGAGTGAGAATTATATAGAAATGTTCCGATTTTGATCTTGGGACAAATGTTGTTACCATTAGAAATAATAAAATTTGAATCAAGTGAAGATTAAACTACATGTCACCTGATCGGTTGTTCTCTCTATTTCATCGGCGGCCTTCACTGACAGATTGTACATGTGTTGCTTTCGAGTAAATGCACTCCTGTTTATATATGTATACAAATCATATGTTTTGGTAGTCAAATGAGTTATGCAATATGTATTTACATCAACCTATATCGTGCGTAAATAAGGTCAGATGAGAGGGAGAAGTCAAGATTAATTAGTCTGCCAATAGAAATATATAGATATAAAATGTCCACACGCACTACAATTCACATTTGGAACACCCTCGGCCATTTTCCATCTTAAACAACCTCGGATGTATATGGACGGTTTACAATGTCAGAAATCTTTACAATTTAACTGCGCTGCAAGTAGATCGCTTAGTATGAGAAAGTTCAATAGAGCAGTTAAACTTAATGACATCATCCTTGAAAATCTTAATAATTTATTCAATAATACACTTTACTGGGGATTAGTTTAAACTTAGAAATAAAAATTACATGTTAAAACATTAGAATTAACAATCACAGTAATTTAAACTCTTACGAACTACTTCTTCTGATGTACCGACATACATCCGAGGTTGTTTTCGATGCAAAATGGCCCAGGTGTTCCGAATGTTAAATTCCACCTTATAGGTATCTTTCAATGTTTCTATTCGTTAAGTGTGTCCCATTCCGATAGTATGTATAGAAAAAAATCAAAAAAGACAAATACAGATGTTTCGTTGTCTTATTATCTGGCGGATTTGAATATCCTGCCAATGCATAAGATCTTAAGTATTAAATATTGCACGATTACTCCTAAATCATAATTGACAATAACAATTAACAGAATTAGTAATTGTGTTTAAATATTCCTAAAAGGATGAATAAATATAAAAAAAAAAACAATGGTTCTTATGAAGGATACCGGGTTGAATTTGAAAAAAAAATGCACATAAAACACATTATTTCTACCTTATGGACGACAGCAGACCATAGTAAATCTTTTAGCCTTCACCAATCATTTAATATTTTTTGCGCTTTCTTCTATTAAATACACGGTTACAATCTTCTTATCAATAATTAATATTTTTCATGAATGCATTATTTAGTAAGTACTTTAAGGTCAAAATTGATGTTTGTTATATATTATGTATGTTATATTGTTTGTGATATGTGTTTATATTGATTTTGAATAAGAGTGCCACTTTTAACTGTGAACTTGCAACCGCTCCTCTTCACTGGCGTTTGTATCGCAGTGCTGTTGCTCTGGCAATATGGAGGCGCGATCCTGGCATTTCTGCAATCCGCATCGGCAGCCACCGCAGTTTCAAACCCTGAGATCTCTTCTGCTCTGACTACTGATATTGCGATGCCCGCGTTTGCTATGGCGATTGGAGCTTTAAGATGAAAATGTCCGAAGGATGTTTATAAAGAACGTTTTCAACATTTTTCTTTGAATGTTTTAAATGAACTATTGGTGTAAATACAAGTAATGAATTGCACGATTGATGTCATTATCGGGATCCGACTCATATATATTTATTTATTTCCTCCAATTATGAAGAGCAAAACGTATTTACCATTGATAAAACATACACAATGATATTACATAATATATGTGTATAATAGTTTGATCTGTTCAATATTTATATAATGTGGTTGATAATCATGCAATTCATAACAATGAATAGTACAAAATACAGTAATGCATAATTAATATCTGATAAGGTACATCGCGTACTAGTTTACATGTAGAAGGGTTAAAGTACGTGTTGACTCTACAAACTGTAACCAGCTCAGCAGCATTCAAACAACAATGAAGACATAAATCCGCATTTTTGCCTCGATAACCCTTCCATGTATACTGGCCCAAGTCGCCTTTTGCAGATAGAGTTGATATAGTAAAAGATATAAACCGGCTGATTTCACAACTGGTTACCATTTTGCCGGATCGAACTTAAGTTAATTAAATAAAAAAAAATCTTTGACAATTTCGAAAGTGGGTTATGATAAGTGTACAATTGCCCGCTTGAAGACGTATTGCATTTAAGAGATTAATTGATTTGTTTAAGTGTTATTTTTATTTTTATTGAAATCAATGTTAATCCGAATATTAATTACTTTTATACTCAATAAACATTTTCTCCTATGTCGTTGTCAAGCTTGAACGATCTTGAAAATCTTGTTGTACCGTATATGTAACACGCCATCTGCAGATCGCTTCTGGCATGTTAATTAATATCAATGGCTGCTATAGTCGGAATTCATGTGAAAGGTATAGATTGGCAATTTCGTTGCTAACTCACAAATAAACATTCCATATACATATAGATGTACCGGCTATGACCTTGACCGACAGGCCAAGTTTTTTTTTCTGTTTTGGAAATCTTTCTTTACGGATAATTTTCCATATAATTAACTTATGCTCTTATGCTGTAAACATTTGATATTCAAAAACAAGTTAGTGACTCAAGTGTTAAGTGTAACTTGCTTTCTCGTAACCCCATTAGTTTTTCAGGATAAAGTTTCTTATTATTTCAATTTTCTTTTTCACAATAAACTAAAGGCATATTATCACCCTTGGCTGCCCCTTTTTGAACTTTTTGCTTTTACTAATCTCAGACAAGTTGTTCTTTTGCACGCTGTTTGCAACTGCTGTCTTAATCCACTGTGATTGTGGGACACACGGTGGAGTGAAATAATAATGCAGCCAAAAAGCGCAGGCAGACGTTTATAAACTCTAAAAAAGCACAAGCGTACACGGACAGCTTGCACATGAAATACCGACCTTAGGCATTTTTTTTGTTTTGATAAATTTTATACATAACTGTTTAGACATGTAAATGCAAATTGATGAAATGGCCTTCAATAATAAAACTATAACATAACATATATAAACATATGATACAATTTCATCGTATCATTATTAAGCCTGTCTCTCCCAGATTGTTTTATTTTTATGTATGTTAATTAATTTATATGTTTGAAGTGTTGTAGATTTTTAAGGGGGTATAGTATATGTTTTAGTCGAGTTAAAATCCATTTTGTTCGCCTTTTGGGACATAAACTAACATCTGTAACAGTCAGGAACAGGGCATTGGTCGGTGTAAGTTGCATTAACCGCGTAAGCCGTTGGCCTCTACTTGGAATGAGATTAAAGAGCTGTTATGTTTTGAAAATTGTTAACCTTATTTACATGGTTGTTATATGTTGACGCTAAACTCAAACAAACGCTAGAGCTTTGGTTCACTGAATTATAATTAAAATTAAGTTTCTGCTTTAAGTATGAATTTGTAACTAAAATAGAGCGCCTCGTCTAATTTCAGATTTATCTGCGCGAAGGCAAATAATACGAAACAACTTTATAGTCCATATATTTATTGCACTTACTTATTGGCTGGAGACTGCCTTTGACCTGAACCTCACACAGAGTAAGTTCTTCAAAAGGAGGATCTGCCATGACCTCCACTGGTCTACCATATAAAGGTTTGATAAGAGGCCTGGTCACAGTAGAGCCAACCGTCCAATTGTGGGAGATTAACAGAGATTTAAAACAGTGTTGTTCGTACCTAGCTTAATTTTCAACTTCGGAAGCTGTCATATAAGTAATGTAATAACCACAACATGTATACATAGGGTGGTTTCATTCCGTCAGAGTCGTTTAGGCGTCCACCGATATTCAGCAGTAATGAAAGATAAAAAAAAACACATTTAATTTTCAGTTGGGTGGTGGTAACACCATGGAAACTAGGATATAACTTACTCCTATTGTCATTTCTCATGCTTGTCCAAAGTCGACACACCAACTGCTGTCATAATTGATGAACATGGACGTAACCCCGTTGTATATAGAATGAATTTAAAAGGATGTTGGTTCAATAGTTTGTTCCTTCTACTTTTCAACATCGGAATAAAAAGGTAATGGTATTCTTGAAAGATGTTCCTATTGGCTATATTATGTCTGGAATTTCAATATGATAGTAGTAGTTGAAAAGGTTACCTTTTAATAACAAGACGCTTGTTAGTTCCATTGGATAACATGATCCTAGTTATAAGAGTTAACATTTGATGAATAAAGTATGATCAGCCAAGTTTCTGCAGTTATATTAAATGTTCTCCAATTAATGGACATTTTGTTAATTTGTCGGATTGATAATTGCTTCATCGGTGTTTCATTACAGTGCCAATTAACAAGATCACGGTAGGCGATTTTTCTGTCGATTGCGTTCTTTTTGACTGATACGGGGTGATATATATCACCACTGTCGTCGGGATTTTGTGACATGCAATATTGCAATATAAGTCATAAAGATCAATTATAATATAAAATATGTTCTTTTTCTTTGTCGATGCTCTGAATACTTCAAACAAAAACCATAAAGTCTTAAGCATTTGATGTAAGCCTTTGGTCATTTTCCAAATCTTGATTGCAGTTAATTATGCTCATCGAAGGGAAGGGGCATATAGTTACCACACCCTTGTCTTGAGAAAAAGTTACTTTCCCTGTATTATCTTTTTATAATCGGTGCATGTCCGGGCTTGTCAATTACTAAAGAGATTTATATGAAACTTGAAATTTTGACGGATTAATAGGAAGTGCATAGCACAAAGCATATTTCTAAAGTGTTCCCTCCTTAGCCTGAGATTGTATGGTAATGGGTTCTTGACCGGCCCATATCCTGAAAAATAATTAAGGGATTGAAACTTAACATGTTTGTGAGATGGCAATTAGAGTGCTTAAAAAGCATAATCCTGCCCTACATTTTGTTCTACGTATCTCCCTTTACCTGATATTTTTCAAAAATTGGTTGTTGTCGAGGTCATGTCTTGGAAAATACCAAATGTTCGTATATGACGATAAGCGGAAGCGCAATACACAAGAACCATAATCATGCCCTGCATTTTGTTATCTCCTCTGAAACTCACCTTAACCTGATAGTAATCGAAAATGGGATTTTGTCCGGGTCATATTTTAGAAACACTTAAGGGATTGTACTGAAACTTGACATACGGATAAGTGGTAATGAGAAGAAATGTAATACACCGGAAACATTAATCTGCCCTGCATATTTGTAATGATTTTACCACTTTACCTCCCCTTTACCTGATATATTTAGATACTTTGTGCTTGGCTGAAACTACTTAAGAGGTTGAAATGATAACTGATGTAGATAGACGGCAATTATTGGAAATGCAGAACCCAAGAACCATTATCCTGCCCTGAAATTTTGTCATCTCCTCTGAAACTCTCCCTTAATTTGAAAAGTTATCGAAAATGAGATTTTGTCCGGGTCATTTTTCAGAAAATACTGAAGGGATTGTAATGAGACTAAACTATATATAGATGACAATGAGAAGAAATGCAATACATTGGAAACATTAATCTGCCCTGCATATTTGTAAAGTAAATACCACTTAACCTCCCCTTAGTCTTATATTTTTCGATAATGTGTGCTTGTCTGAAAGTACTTAAGAGATTGAAATAATAACTGATGTAGATAGACGGCAATTATAGGTACCCAAGAACCAAGTAAATACTACTTAACCTCCCCTTAGTCTAATATTTTTCGATAGTCTGTGCTTGTCTGAAAGTATTATAGAGAATGAAATGAAAACTGATGTAGATAGACGGCAGTTATAGGAAATGCAGAACCCAAGAACCATTATCCTGTCCTGACAGTTTGTCATCTCCTCTTAAAATCTCTATAGCTTGAAAGCTATTGAAAATGAGATTTTTTAGTAATTACTTAATGAGACTTAAACTATATATATATATTGATGGCAATGCGAATGCAATACACCGGAAACATTAATATGCCCTGCATACTTGTTGAATTAATACCTTTAACCTCACCTTAACCTG
Source organism: Mya arenaria (assembly GCF_026914265.1). Taxonomy (NCBI): domain Eukaryota; kingdom Metazoa; phylum Mollusca; class Bivalvia; order Myida; family Myidae; genus Mya; species Mya arenaria. The sequence continues at coordinate 38,529,274 of NC_069137.1, read as the reverse complement.
ATAATTTTCGATAAATGGGGCTTGTTTGAATGAACTTTAGATATTGAAATGAAAATTGAATTGTAGAAAGACGCATATTTATCCAGCAATCTTCCTTTAACCTTATATCATACAATAAGGGATGCTTGTCCAGGTCGTTTCTTGGAATGTTCTGAAGCGATTCACGAGAATGTTGGTATATAAGTAGATTGCAGATACATTTATAATATTCCGTATTCACACTAAAATTCAACGTTCCTCTTCTACCGATATTTGGGAATATCAATTGTTGTTTATCATTACATGGCTTGAAATTTACTTATAAAATTATGTATAATCTTAGGCGCCTGTCAAATATTTGAAACAGTTCAACCGAAAAGAAATTATAATACACTCTCGGATCTGAAAGGGGAGCGTTCGTTCCGAGTTCGGAAGGTTCCGGGTCGAATCCCCGACCTTGTAGGACAAAGAGACGTAACAGATTGACACAATCAACTCCGTTGCCTTGAGCTAGTCATCAGAGGAAAGAACTGGGACGTTTAGAATACTCAGTAGTGTTGGTTGAAACCGGTGAAAGCTATTCTCCGTGTATATGCGTTTTACACCAGACAGGTTAAGGAACTAAGTGATTCAATCGAACAGAGCTCGGATATCACACACACACATATCCATTTATCTCACTGTGTTTCTTGATTATATTTAATCTGAATCTCCACTTTTATCTAGCCTTCTTACAGATGATTTATTTTAAAAGTCAAGTTAACGTCTTCCATGTTCAAGGAAAACATGGATATGCCAATAAACACTAGGTAGGTGGGCATATGATAGGCTATGTTTGAAATTCAAGAAACAATTATAACCATAAATACAACTTTAATTTTCTGGCGACGCCATTTTGAACTTGAACTAATCATTTAGTCACGTAGATTTCCCGTCATGTTGGTACGATGTAATTTGGCGTGACATAACCATCAGACAGTAGGTCCACTCAATGTAGATAGTTATCATATACCTAGTCTAATCTGTCGCTGACCCTTTCATTGAAGTCACCTGAAATCAATAAAATACAGTTGTCAGAATAATTTTCAATAGTTTGGCATATTGGCACGGTTGCGATCAAGAAGTTCAATAAACTATCATTATATAATTTAATAAACCGCCACTACTGCGTAGGCACCTTCCTTTTCACGTTTTGAAATTTCCTTAAACATTATTAACTGTACTCTCTTCAGATAAATAAAGGGTTTTGTTCAGAAGTATGGCTCTGTGTTATTACCCTATGTGAGGTATAAATGAGTATATAAATTCATATTGATTTTCATGTCTCTCACTATTACATTTAAAGGACATTCATTTGACAATTGCATTAAAGTTCAAACGCACGTTTTTATCTCTTATTCATTATATCTAGCAGCTAAAGTATTCGATATTTTCCACAAGGAAATCAATATTCAAATTGTTTTATATGTCAATCTTTACGTTGGAAATATCCAATACCTGTTTGATAGCAGTGCAGATATAACCAATCTTACAGTCTGATAACAATATTGTCAACAATTGTTACATCGCTTGCTGTCAGTGAGTCACGTATACTATGTTAATATTATCGAAAACTAAAAGGAAAGAAGGAATACAATGTATTATTTTACATAACTTATAAAGCTTGCACATTTGGTGATTAACCCCTGTTTCATCTATACTATCTTATTTTGGATATGGTTTCCCTAGTTTTACAGGTGATATAGGAAAAGGGAAAACAAATAACGGAGTTGCGCGAATTTCGGTATATAAAAAATAGTACACTATGTTAAATAAACAAAAATCTATTTGACAGAATAAAGATGAACGGTTATATTTTTGAACTATAATTAACATTCAGAAAACAATGACGTATACTTGACGAATCATTGCACTAGCGGTCACGTTCATGGCGTGTCTAAACCAATAATATGCTGTTTAAAGTGAATGAACACAATAAACACAATGCGTAATTTAAAACCTGGTTTTAAAAGCATCGAAAGGAAACAAGCGCTCTTACAACGGCGCAAACCACACAACCGAGAACATCAGGCTTTGAGTCCATGATGCACGTCGTCAACATTCATAAGTATTCTTTGTTTGAGTGAAATGCTGCGAGCTGCAAACATTCAGCTAACATACACCAGGGTTATTAACTACTATGTTAAAAAAATCACAGAACAAAACCATCTTTTTAAAACAAAAATATCAAATAGAACCACATTTTTGCTAGATATAATTGAAGCATGTGTGCAACAATCGACAAACCATATATCAATAAAAGCGCCGTATTACAAAATAAATTTGATTTTCTTCCAAGTATAAAGTTTCAAAACTGAGACGAATAACCCATTTCATGGCATTCCCATTTCAATTCAATACAGTGTCATTACCGTCTTTGTATTCAGCTCGGTTATCAGAAAATAATATTTCAGAAATCACTCAGGGTATTCAACAGTATCTTCATAAGAATACAGCGATCATAAAAATAAATGCAAAAATATGAATTGCTATTGCTTTTCTTAATGCGATTAAGATTTGACACATAATGATAGTAATTTGAAACCACCCCATAACGCTTTACTTAATCAATAGTAAGTTTAGAAATAAGACTATACAAAGCACGTTAATTGTTTAGTATCAGACACTTGGCAAGGAACAGGAAAGAAATTATAAACGCTTGCAAAACAGTATGACACTGTAAAGTTTAAGACGGCAACCAGTTTTGGACTATGGCACTTGTGCATACACTTATTTTCCTTATAAAACTAAGAAAACAGCAACATATGTTAAGAAAAATATTTAAGGCGGCGATTTTTTTTTTCACTTTTCAAAACGTTTTTCTTAGCATTTTGTTTCCAGTCTGACATATATTTTGTAGTCATTTACAATGATTGTTCAAAGTATGGCCCTGTGCTCTAAAGCTGCCCTGCCAAGGGGTGACAGGTTTTCGAAATAGACTATAACTACATCTTTCAAATCTTCTTCTCTGAAACAATAAATCACAAACCTATTATAAAATGATGTAACGTAGTATTACGTGGCTCTTTACCAAGCTTTTTAAAATCATGAAGATTGGGTTGAATCTTGGTCAAGTCCCTCGTCCCGGTTACTTTTCTATATAATTAAATGCTTAAAGGGTCTTCTCCCAATCCACAAGGCGTCTAGAAACCTCATTAGCAAGGTATGACTTC